>NW_028274818.1:15772500-15923791 GCF_037043125.1 Eumetopias jubatus | reverse complement strand
AGGGAGCCCCACGCAGGACTTGCTCCCAGGACCCCGGGATCATGACCTGAGCCAAAGGCAGACGCTTAACGACTGAGCCACCCAGGCGCCCCAAATTTGTAGGAGTTTTTAAGCTAAAAAGCAAGACTTTAAAGAGATTGCAAGCTTATGGTGATTGCTTTGGGCAGTTTCTAGACCTCCTGGGATTGATTGCATGTTCATTCTGTCTTCTCTGTTCCTGGGATAGATCTTACAGAAAAGTTTGGCAAACACACATTTTAAAAATATTCTATCATTCTTGTTGAACTAAACCACAGAATGGAGTCAGGCAGATCAAATCACGTCTCTGCCCTTATTTGTTGTAGATTACTTAACCTCTATGAATGCTGGTCTCTTCATCTGTAAAATGATGATACTAATAGCCACCTCATAAAGAGCTATAAGGATTAAATTAGAAAATGCATGTAAAATATTTTAGTACATTCCTGCGACATAGAAAGTGCTGAATTAATGATAGACATCTCAGCAAATCAAAATGAAATGGAACAAAATGGAAAAAAAACCCCACATCTATGACACTATTTTATGTGCCCTCAAATACTCTGAACCCACCTTTTTAAATAAAGTTTCTACTCCAATTACAAATAAATGTTACATTCATTTAAGTAAATCTCTTTATAACAATATTCTAATCTAGTTTGGTTTTTTTTTTTTATGAATACTTGGATATGATCAAGTTGTATTCCTATGAACATATTTTTCATTCCTAGCAGTAATTTAGAAATGGTCTTCCCTTCACTTCATCTGAGGGTGCACTTTACTGAATGTCTTCCTTTGTACCTACTGGTCTGTTTCTAGTAACTTCTCTGCTTAGAAGGACAGGACTCCTAGGGGGTCAGGGAACAAAACTGTGCTTCTGCTACATTTCAAATATAGACATAATCTTGATCTAGGTTTCAACATGGCTAGTCAAGGCACGAACCTGGAAAATCTATTTGTCACGTCTTGGCTAATTGAAATAAATGTCCTTTATATATACCTATGAGGTGTTGAAAGAGAAAATGCTCCTTGAAGCTGTGAGCATGTCAAACAGTGACATGTATTTAGGAAAGAAGGCCCCTCCACTGTCATAATTTACAGGACTGTGACATGAAAGGCTCTTGTGTTCCTGCAAACCCTACACCATCTGCAATGAGTCTGAAACAACCTAGCCCCCTGGTATTCTGATGACTAAATGAAATGAAATGGGCATATTTGTTAAAGTCAGCTGGGAAGCCACACGACTTGGTTAGTTCCCGAGTTCATAAATTTATGTCAGAGGAAGAGGAGCAGTGGAAGCTCAAGTGAACCAATTTACCCTAAGTGCAAATGGCAGTTTTGTTATTTGGTGTCAAAGTTACCAGTCCCACAATGACAAGCTGCCATAACACATTTTCTTGTTCACTAAAGAACAAGGATTTCGTTGGTTAATATTCCTTGCAATGCTCCTTTTCATAATTTACAACAACTAGATGCTGATAGGTTATTTAACATTTATGAAGTTAAGATGTAATCAGAAAAACCCTGATTATCTTTACAAATAAAAAAGTTAAATTATTCAACTTTTTTTTTCTCTGTGGCTTCATTTCACAGCAGGTGCATACTTTACAATGGGACAAGTCAATCAAATAATCCTTTTTTAAAATCTTTTTTTAGGAGCTGAAGCAGGAACAATTCTAAGAGGAAAACTATTAATTCGGTTTGATAGCTGCATTTGCTTCAAAACACTGGTTGCACTTAATGTAATGCTTTGAACAAATCAGCCTAAATTCTTTGTTGCATAGGTAGGCATATCTTGGTTATGCCCTTTCGAGGGTTTGGAAGTGAAACAAGACTCTCTTAAACACTCATCCATACCAACTGTATGGAAATTTTACATAAGTTTGTATAATAGTTGTCATTTTATGCCCTTTCTACCCTAATAGATAGTAGGGCTCCTGATAGGGAGGACGATGTCTTATTCTTCTTTATAACTCTCAGGGTATCTAGCATTATACCTTGCCCCTGCGTGGGGCTCAGCAAATATTTTCATGTTCATTAAAATGAATAGATGATTCAATATACCCAAAGGATAATGAATTATAGCTCATGAAATTTTAAGCTACAAACAAAACACTCCTACGGGGTTACTGGATGGGCTGCTGTCAAATTATATTGTCCTCATTCATATTTGCTATATTTATAGCAAAATTATTTTTTAGTTTCTGAACTGGATCATAGTAGAACTTAGAAAAAAAATCATTTGCTTTCTGCACTCTTTACATAGAAAAACAGTGAGAAAATAGCACAGTGATTTTGACCATAGAATTTGGAGTCAGATGCATTGTGGGTTGGCTCTAACACCTTTGTGATAAATAACCTAGACAAAATAACAAAATAATATCTAAATTGACTTGGTTCTCATTAGTAAAATGGGCAAAGCAATAGAACGTACCATACGAGGTTGTTAAAAGCATCAAATGAGATACATATTAATCTCTTAGAAAAATGCCTAGTACATGTTAGAACTCAACAAAATAAATTCATTAAATAACAAAAGCAAAGGCAACAAAATAAATCGACAAGTGGGACACATCAGACTGAAAGGCTTCTGTGCAGCAAAGGAAACCATGAAAATGAAAAGGCAACCTATGGAATGGGAGGAGATATTTGCAAACCATTTATCTAATAAGGGGCTAATATCCAAAATATACAAGGAAATCACGCCACTCTATAGCAATAAAACAAATGACCCAATTAAAAAATGGAGAAAGGCTATAAATAGACTTTTTTTTTTCCCCAAAAAAGACAAATGGCTAACAGGTAGATGAAAATGTGCTCAACATCCTTAATCACCAGGGAAATGCAAATCAAAAACCACAATGAAATATCGCCTCATACATCATAGGATGACTATTATTAAAAAGACAAGAGATCACAAATATTGGTGAGAATGCAGAGAAAAAGGACTGTTTGTACACTGCTGGTGGGAACAGAAACTCATATTGCCAGTGCCAGTTTACTGTGGAAAATAGTATGGAGGTTCCTCAAGAAATTAAAAATAGAACTACTCTATGACCCAGAAAACCTATGTCTGAGTATGTTTCCAAAGGAAATGAGATCATTATCTCACAGAGCTATCTATGCTCTCATGTTCATTGCAGTAGTATTCACAACAGCCAAGGTCCATACCTCCATACAACCAAAGTGCCTATCAATGGATGGATGGATAGAGAAAATGTAGTATACGTGCAATGGAATATTATTCCGCCTTAAAAAAAGAAGAAAATACTGCCATTTGTAACAACATGGATGAACCTGGAGGGCATTATGCTAAGTGAGATAGCCAGACACAGACAATAACTTTATGGTATTATTTATGTGTGGAATTTAAAAAAAAATAAAATTGAACTCACAGAAACAGAGTGGAATGGTGGCTGCCAGGGGCTGGAGGATGGGGAAATAGGGAGAAGTTGGTAAAAAGGTACAAACTTTCAGTTATGAGATGAATAAGGTCTGAGGATCTAAAGTATAACAAGATGACTATAGTTGATAATACTGTATTGTATAATTGAAATTTGCTAAGAGAGTAGAACTTGTGTTCTCACCATAAAGACAAAAAATAAATATGTGACACGATGTTAGCATTAATTAACTTGAGGGTGGAAATTCTTTCACAGTTACATATGTCAAATCATCACTTTGTAATCTTTAAATATATTACAATTTCATTTGTCAATTATACCTCAATACAGCTGAAAAAAGATTTATTACTATGTTAAATAAAACATAAATCATTGAAATGAATTTTACACTTTCTTCTGAAATTCAGCACTACTGTCACTTGGTTTTTGCACTTACAAGAAAATTTAAAGTATTGTCAAAGTTGAATCATCCCAGTTAATGCAAAGTAAATTTTTTAGAGACCTTAATGGCAATTTTGACTTTAAATGGATATTATCTGATCTAATACACTGCAGTTGATGAGCTTACTGAACATCAAGATGCCTAATGTCTATAGATAGGCCATGTTGTGGCTAACTACCCCTTAATCAAAAATTGGTTAATAAACAGCATTTTTATTCCTAACCAATATATTTTTTTATTCCTAAGCAATATTAATTGAAATGATTTCTCAGAAGAACTGTTGCTAATTGTTTTCTTTAATGGACTAATAGATAACTATGAATGGACACACACCAGTACTTTGATATATTATGCATTAAACCTAAATAACTCACCATCTTTAGTGAGGAAAGTGTGTTGAATGCAATGGCATTGTTAATTAGAACATGCTGAAGGCCTAGAACAATTCAAAATACAGTCATCACCTTGATAATTTAGAAAGACTCATTATTACCTTCAGAGTTTAAATAATTTTGAGTGGATTCTGAAACAGCAGGAATATCTCTATTCTTATCCTGAGTAAAACATTTATGTTCCAGGAACTATTTCCTTCTTAATTTTCTTTAATTTTTCCATTCCCTCACTCTATTTAATACAAATGTGTAAGTCCTGACCTGAGGTTGAGAGCTGTTACAAGGCGAGAAGGAATGTTTAGGAATCAACTAGTGGGATCAACTAGTGGGACTGCTGTCTATAGTTTGAATAATAATAGCCAGCATCCAGGCCGTCCAGTGTCCACTAAATGTTTACCATGCTACCTCACCGACTTCACATAAAAGCAATGCAGGGTAGGCATTTGATACCCCATTTCACAGATGAGAAATCTCAAGTTCAGAGACACTGTGGAACTTGCCCAAGGTTGCAGGGAAACTAAATGGTGGAGCCCATTCCACCTAGAAACCAGTATTCCCTTTACAGAAATAAGTGAAAAAAATTATGCATCCATAAGATGACATATAATATTTGGAAGATATGTGTATGTGTCCTGTTTGTCTCTAAAGAAGAAATATGTATTTGTGTGTGTGTGGGTATACATGTGTGTGTGTATGTGTGTTTAAGGTTGAGTTAGTGTGGAGAGAGGGATAGGCTTCTGTAAGAAATCAAGTGTTTGAATAATTTTAAGCAGCAGAAAATCCAAAATTTATTTATATATTTGCTTGAATGATAAATTTTAGAAACTTACTCACTATTCTGTTCTTTCATTAATCCAGCAAACATTTTAAAAGGATATGTTGTTTGTGCATCATCTGATTTGAAGGTACAAATGATACACAAAAGAGTAGAAATCTTGATTTTTCTAGAGCTTGAAGTGTCTTGATAATCTTACAAGTGACATTTATCAAGTAATAATGAGCTAAAGTGAACCAGGATTTACCTAGAAAGTAAGAGAATGTCTACCGAGGCTTTAAAACAGTCCTTGAATATTCCTTTTGTGGATATTTGTTTGAGAAATGACTCCCTCTCCCACCTAATTAAAATCTTTCAGCACTTGGAATCTGATTTTGCTAAGTCATGTCTTTTCTTTCTGGACTTTTGGATGGATACGCAAAGCCTTCCTTCATGCCACAGGAGGTAACTGTTGTCAGGTAGATATTTTCCCTTCAGGGGCTCACCATTTTCCATAATTAATTTTTCTGGTCTTGGCATGCCCAACAAAAAAACATTCTTCCACAATCATTTGGTATTTGCCAATACCTAGCTCTGTTTCTTGGCCTTCTGGGCTACTATTTCAAAAAGCATAGTTGTTGTATCACAAATCCAAAAAAAGTGGGTAATAAATAAAAAGCTTGATGTGGATTTAATAGTTAAGTCAAAGACATGTAGAGATTGCTCTTATAAGGCAGTAGTAGAGAAGAGACCTGAATTTGACTCTTGGCTTTGCTGTGTAAACTTGAGTATATTCTATCACTACTTTGAGGTTCAAATCTCTTATCTTAATATGGAAATAATGATATTACTTGTATCCCAGGGTTTGTATGAGTATTAACTCAGGTAAGGCAGGGAAAGTGCTTATTAAAGGGTTTGGCTTATACTAGAAATTGAACAAACGGCAAGTATAAACAAGTGATATTAATGAATATAAGTGGTATTTGCCAATAGTATTCCAATTATGCTTCCTCTGAATATTCTCACACATCCCCTGGACCTCACTTCCTTTTCTGATAGGATTTATAAACATGTAATAAGAATTAATTTATAGATATCATTGAAATAATAATTTATAAACTGAAAGCCCACTTAATTGCCTAGGTAATTTTCTGTTGCTAAGCAACCACATGGACATTTTTTTCTCCCAGCAACTTAACTGCATAAAGTCACTCTATTCACACTGACCACAAAACAAAATACATGTGAAAAAAACCCAGTTAATTTAACCACTATTTTGGGTTTGGACATTCAAGAGAAAGTGGTTTGATTCATGTTTTCAAAGAAATATTGTAATTGACCGCTTGTGCCTGGTGTATGTAATTCATGATTACTAAATTTGGAGCACATCGAAACCATCTGGGAAGCTTTAAAAAAAAAAAAAAAATCTAGATTTCTTGACTCCATCCCAGGAGATTCTGATTCCGTAAACTTGGGATTGAGAACCAGTCTTTGCAAAAGTTTTCCAGGTGATTTTAATGTTTGTTCAGGTTTGGGAACTATAGGTATGGACTCTTTGGCCCAATTTTCAGCTCTGCTTATGATGTAATCATTTTGTAATGGCAGGGGAGTATGATGAATACCTTGAAAGCTCTTGATTGTGAGCAAATAAACAGCCTCTGGTTATAACAAGTTTGTTTTCTTTTTGTTTAAAATATATATTTGTGACTATTCAGGAACAGAAAAGTGTTTTTATTATCCAAATCAAAACACAGCATGAGGTACTTTCCAATAAAATCAACTGTAGATTATACACAAGTCAAAATCATCTGCCTGTTTACAGAGTTCAAAATCCTTCTAGGCACCAGGAAAAAAGTTTAATTTAAGATTTTAATCTTTCCATATATTACAGGGTTTCTGTAATGGATTTTGTGCATCTGAAACTAAAAGATTGACAGGTCTGTATATTATAGATTTATTAACCATTGGTTACACGGTCAGAGTTAGTGTGTGAAGCATTTCTACAATACCCCTGAGGCTGCACTAGAGTGAACAATTTCTACAAAGCCTGAGGTAGACAAGAGTTAAGGTTACATTAAAAAAGCAGAAAGTGTGCTTTATTTCACAATGATCCTTTTCTAAGTATAAACATTATACACTGAGCATAAAAATATGATGTTGAACTCAAAGAAAAATATGACAAAATGCTGGGAAATTCAAAAGAAGTCTCAAACATTTACAAATGCAATCCTGCAGTGCACTGTTTTATCATTTTGAAAATGGGGCCCTTGGCACCTAGCAAAGGCTGGAGCAAATACATTTTAAAAATAAATAATTGAAGGCAAAAATAATTCTCCAAAAATAATCATTACTATTTATAGAATATTATACAGAGTCAGTGTATGCCAATTATATAAATTACCTTGTTTAATCTTTACAACCACCCAAATGTATGTACTACCATTGTCTCTATTTTACAGCTGCACCGAACAGACTCAGGGAGAAAAACTGACTTGTTTATGTCAGCTAACAGGTGGCACAAATGGGATACGAATCCTGGTTTTCTCTTTCATCTGACATCCGTTGTCTTAAAGGAAAGAGATCTTCAAATTAGCAATGGCAATTTATGTGTATAATAATGTTAAAATGACAAGTGATTGATAGGCCATGGAACTTCCTGATCACATGGCTAGGAAATCACCAATTTTGCTTACCATCTTGGACTTTCTCTTATTGTTCTTTGAGAATTTGGATTGTAGAAGACCCTGGTCCGAGTCTGAGAAATCTCTGGTTAATAGGCAAAATCCGGTCTCAGACTGGCTCTTTTCTGCCTCATTTTACTTGACGGCCCAGAAGCACTACAGCACTACAAAGATGCCAAGGAGAAATATGCTCAAAGATGGCAAGATAGCAATGCTACTCCATGCAAGTAGAAATTTATTCTGTAAAGGGATATGCAAGTTTGTACATTTTCCACAGCAGAAGATATGGGTTTTCTTCCCCTGAAATTAAGAATGGAGTTCAAGAAGATCTACGCTCCTGAGGTAAGGATTATAGGGCTTTATGACACAGGCTGGCACCAGAGATCATTCCTTTGTTTTAATTTAAACGGCTGTATATTCATTTTAAAAACAAAGGTGGATGGAATCATTTATATTTAATATCTTAGAGAGGCTTACATTTTTCTTTGCTTACATTTTCTTTACAGCTCTTGATAAATTTTCTCCTGTGAATTTGACCAAATTAAGACCCTGTTTTTGTTTTTGATCTCAGATTATGACATCACAAGGATGTTAGTTTATGAGAACTTAAGTTTTATATATTAGGCCTCTATGTTACCTTCTTGACTCTATTACCTGTTTGTTTGCTTGTTTAGTTTTTATTTTGATTCCAGTTAGTTAACACACAGTGTTATATTAGTTTCAGGTGTACGATATAGTGATTCAAGAATTCCATACATCACCCAGTGCTCATCACAACAAGTGTACTCCTTAATTCCCATCTCCTATTTAACCCATGTCCCCCACCTGCTCACCCTCTGGTAACCATCAGTTTATTGTCTGTAGTTAAGAGTCTGTTTCTTGGTTTGTCTCTCTTTTTGCTTTTTTGTTTTGTTTCTTAAATTCTACATATGAGTGAGATCATATGGCATTTGTCTTTCTCTGACTTATTTCACTTAACATTATACTCTCTAGCTCCATCCATGTCATTGCAAATGGCAAGATTCATTCTTTTTTACAGATGAATTATATTCCAATACATATATACACACATCTTCTTTATCCATTCACCAATTGATGGACACTTGGGCTGCTTCCATATTTGATTATTGTAAATAATGCTGCTATAAACATAGGGGCATATGTATTCCTTTGAATTAATGTTTTTTTTTTTTTTTTATTCTTTGGGTGAATACTCAGTAGTGTGAATGATCCATCATAGGGTAGTTCTATTTTTAACTTAAGGAAACTCCATACTGTTTTCCTTAGTGGCTGCTCCAGTTTGCATTTCCACTAACAGTGCAAGAGGGTTCCCCTTTCTCCACATCCTCACCACCTGTTGTTTCTTGTGTTTTTGATTTTAGCCACTCTGACAGGTGTCAGAGGATAGCTACATTGTAGTTTTGATTTGCGTTTCTCTGATGCTAAATGATGAAGAGCATCTGTTTGTCATCTGTATGTCTTCTTTGGAGAAGTATCTGTCATATCTTCTTCCCATTTTTTAATTGAACTATTTGTTTTTTGGATGTTGGGTTTTATAAGTTCTTTATATATTTTGGACACTAACCTTTTATCAGATATAGAAGTTACTGCTTGTGCTCTCTTCTAGGATTTTTATGATTCCAGATCTCACATTTAGGACTTTAATGCATTTTGAATTTATTTTTCTGTATGGTATAAGACAGTGGTCCAGTTTTCCCAACACCATTTGTTGAAGGGACTTTTTCCCATTGGATCATCTTTCCTGCTTTGTCGAAGATTAATTGACCATATAATTGTGGTTTTTTTTTTTCTTTCTGGGTTTTCTGTTCTGTTCTATTGATCTATGTGCCAGTACCATACTGTTTTGATTACTACACCTTTGTAATACAACATGAAGACTGGAATTATGATGCCTCCAGCTGTGGCTATTTGGAGTCTTTGGTGGTTCCATACAAACTTTAGGATTGTTTCTTCTAGTTCTGTGAAAAATGCTGTTGGTATTTTGATAGGGATTGCTTTGAATGTGTAGAATTGCTTTGGATAGTATAGACATTTTAACACTATTTGTTCTTCCAATCCATGGCCATGGAGAGTTTTTCCATTTCTTTGTGTCATCTTCAACTTCTTTCATCAGCATTTTACAGTTTCCAGAATACAGGTCTTTCACCTTTTTGGTTATGTTTATTCTTAGGTATCTTATTATTTTGGGTGCAATTGTAAATGGTACTGTTTTCTTAATTCCTGTCTGCTGCTTCATTATTGGTGCATAGAAATGCAACAGATTGCTGTACACTGATTTTGTATCTTGCAAACTTTACTGAATTCACTTTTCAGTTGTAGCAGTTTTTTGGTGGAGTCTTTGGAGTCTTTCAGGTTTTCTATATATAGTATCATGTCATCTGCAAATAATGAAAGCTTTATGTCTTCCTTAGAGATTGGATGCCTTTTATTTCTTTTTGTTGTCTGATTGTTGTGGCCAGGACTTCCAGTATTATGTTGAATAAAAGTGGTGAGAGTGGACATCTTTGTCTTGTTCCTAACCTTAGGGGAAAAGCTCTCAGTTTTTCTCAAGTATGATGTTTGCTGTGGATTTTTCATATATGGCCATTATTATGTTGAGGTACATTCCCTCAATACCACTTTGTTGAGGGTTTTTATCATGAATGGGTGTTGTACTTTTTCAAATGCTTTTTCTGCATCTATTGTAATGATCATATGGTGCTTATCCTTTCTCTTATTGATATGATGTATCACTTTGATTGATTTGTGAATATCGAATCACCCTTGCAACCCAGGAATAAATCCTACTTGATTGTGGTGAGTGATTTTTTTAATGTATTGTTGCATTTAGTTTGCTAGTATTTTGTTGAGGATTTTTGCATCTATGTTCATTAGAGATATTGACCTGTAGTTCTCTTTTTTTGTGGTGACTTTATCTGGTTTTGGTAATGCTGGCCTCATAGAATGAATTTGCAAGTTTTCCTTCCTTTTCTGTATTACCTATTTTGACTGAGATAATTGTTCAAGTAAATGAAAAATATATCTTTGCTAATTATTTTATGGAATGGACCTGATGATGACCAACATGGATGCTAGCCGATTGTTTTCAGTGCATGCTGAACTGTAGCTACACTTATTCTGATGGAGATAATAGAATTTGTGTCATTTTTATCTAAAGACTAGATATTAGAGATAAAATCCATTTGAAGTGAATTTAGCACCTTAATATATTTTAAATTTTACTGAAACAGCATTTCCATACTTTCCTTATGTTAAAAGACAGAGCAAAGAGATTTCACTTTAATCCTTACTCTATGGTGTTAATGCAATCAGATTTGTACCTGAGGATGATGCTTACATCAAAATATAATAATGCACTAAACCATAAAAGTAACCCACTAGTGACTAAATGGTACAGTGGAGGCTATATAGCTTAGAGGGGCAAAATTCAACTACCATAACTGGCCACAATCTAATAGAAATGGATAGAGTAGACTCTTGCTTTCTGAATTCCTTATTCACTGCTATAATAAAGGCCGAATCATATAACATCAATGTTCCAATCTTGGGAGTCCTGCATAATGAATGTTTGAGGTCATTCAGATCTATATGACCTACCTGGGATGTATATGAATAAGAAGGCAGATTTGGGTACTTAAAAGAAAGTATTACTTTCAAAGAAAAGTATATATCTAGTTATCTGTATATCTTTATCTACGTATCTACATCTGTATCTATATGTATATATGCATATACTTATATATGTATAGACTCAGGAATGTGGTTTGGACTATTCTGTTTATATTTATCCAGGAGACAGGTTATGTCCTTCTGATTCACTAAATTCACATTTCCATCCTTTTCTCCAATTAGTTTTCTCTGAAATGTTTTGCATACAAATATGCACATGCACACATGCACACACACATACTTTATTTCTTTACCTGGTGGGGTCCAAGCTACAAATATGGAATAAGGCCCAATTACTGTGATGTTATATGGAGGCTGGATTTCTTCTGGTGTCAGTACAGGTGTTTGCACAATGTAATCATCACTAGGATTGCTGCCGCCTCCAGTCGTGGCTTCCAATTTATAAATGTATCTATATGAAAAAGAAAGGATTGTGATAAGGAAATGCACAAGAAACTTGAACAATGGTTGCTAGCTTTTCCCGCCATTGTTTAGTCCTAATTTTATGACAAATTGCAAATTTTCTGCTCCCTGTTCAGAAACGTCTCTGTTGACTTGATAGTTTTTCCAGAACGGGCTTCATTCTCTCCAGACTGTCACTATTTCTACCCCTTCCCACTTTATTTTTAACCCTCTTGTAATTAACTTTTCCTAAAGATTTCAGGAAAGTCTTAGAGTGTGCCAGTAGATTGTGAAGGATTCAAATTAATCTTCCCCATTTTTAAATGGGTTGGAGTTCAGGGAAATATGTTTAGAGAAAGATGTTTCTAAATTGATCTGCTACTCTCTACAATAAATCTGAATTGATCTCTACTCTCTGCATTAAAACATCTGTTGATCTAAGATATATTTTGTTTCTGCTGAGATACGAATGGGAATGAATTGCAAATATGTGGAACTTTTTTCCCCTAAAACCACTCATACCTATATATAGTGTAGCAAGCAGAGAAAACATTGTATTAGAAGAAAAGTTAGTTGATGTAAAACAAAACTCTTTAAATCTTTTTTTTATTGCTAGCTTCAGAATGCATTTTTTTGAAGATAATTTGATAATTTTTAAAGTTTAATACTTTGTGTATTTTATATACTTAAAAATTCTCATGCTCTTATGTCAAATAAAAGACTATTTACATTTTTAAAAAATGTCATGTACTCTGAAGACTAAAGTAATGAGTTAGCACTTGAGTCTTCAACATCTGAAATGAATTAAAAGATCTCATCAGCTATGGAATGGCTACTGAATGAGATTAATTAGCCAATTAATTTCATATTGTTTCATCTTGAGATGCACTTTTCAGCCCTGAAAAATTTAAAATTCTAACTATATGATTGGTAAAGTTTTCTTTAAGTTCACCTGCTGTTGGGCTCCAGGTTTTTATCAGTGAAGTTCTGCTCCTCACTGTCACCCAGGAAAACCAAGGTTCCATTACGACTCAACTGATACTGAGAAATGAGACCATTGGGCTTTTCTGGAGGACTCCAAAATAATTCCACTGTTGTAGAATTGATAATAATGTGTCGAGGTGTCACCCAAACTCCTGGCAAAAAATAACACAATGAGGTTTCATTGTTAGAAATATACACCTTGTCAAAAGTCACACCATCACCTCACATATTATGGTATTTTTATCTGTTGTTAAAAAAATCTCACGGTGAAACAACAAAAATACATTTTACTTACTTTGGAGGTAAAAATATACAATTGGGTATAAATATATTTTTAATGTTTTGATTATTTTATTTGTGAACTGTCTTTAGAAAGTGAATATCAGAAAATTTAGTGGTGGAAGATTTCTCTTTCTCTGCTGTTACTCTGAGCTTAACCAAGGCCTGAAAGACTACCCAGGAATTTTAAACTTTGATGCCTATTTACTTGGAATATGTGCAAGTAATCATAAAGTAGTATTTACCTGAATTATCAAATTCAATGAATAACATACTTTGCCCTTGCCTCTCTGACACAACATGCTGTACTTCTTTTCCTCTTTTCTCATTTACTGGCTTCTCTCCTCCTACTGGATCTCAAAAATGGGCCTCAGAGACCTAGGCCCTCTCCTCTCCCCTAGTCTTCCCTCTTCTTTCTTCTCCTCTTGTTTCCCAACACTCACTTTCTATGTGATCGTCATTTAGTGTTAGTTTTAAGTATCATCTATATGTTGAACACTCCCATGCATATCTCTAAACTAAAACTCTCTCTTGAGCTTCAGACTCATGAACCCAACTGTCAACCTGACATCTCCATTTGGATGACTAATTAAGTATCAAAACTTAAAATATCTAAAACAGAACTCTTGGTTTTTCTGTTACAATCTGTTCATCTTCCGATTTTGTCCATCTATTCATTTTCTTGGTCAAAACACACAAATATTATTCTTGAGGCTCCCACTTTTTTCACCCTCAAATGCAATGTCATAAAATCCTGCTTGTTCTACCCTGAATGTATATAGTTCTCTATACATTTACTGCCACCTATTCTGATCCAAGCTACGTTTTTCTCTCATGAACTTCTATCATAGCCTCTAAACTGGTCTCAGAGTTTTAAATCTTGCCCTTCTCTATTTCACGTAATCTTCATAGAAGTATATAAAGTATATACATAAGTCATTATAATCTTTGTAAAATATACAACCCTTTTGAAATTATTCATATAATTCCAATTCCTTATGATAACCTGAATAATCCTACATTTTTTTTCTGGTTCTGGTCTACCTGGCTCCAGTCACACCAGACTCCTCTTTATCCCCAGAATGTTTCGAGTTTTTTCTCACCTCTGAGCTTTTGCACTTCCATTCCTTCTGCCTGGAACTTCTGGTTATGACAACATGACATTTTTGCAATTTATTTTCATAGTTAAGTGACCTGTGTGAATATCATCTTAGCAGGGAGGTCTTATTTGACCAAACTTCTCTAATGATAACTTTAACCTTATCTAAAGTGATTCCAACTTAGTTACTCTCTATCCTAGGTCCTTTTCTAGCTTCCCTCAACACTCACAACATCATAATAAATTTTTCTTGATATTATCATTATTTCTATGCAATCACTGCATGGTCTGCTTCCTTCTGCTTCAATATAAAGTTAGTTTCATGAAGGCAAGAATCTTCTCTGTCTTATTTGTCAAGGTATCTTTATGCATAGATAGTGCAAGGTCTAACTGATATTGAATAAATAAATTTATTATAAATATATCCTGCAAATTACTATTTAAGCACTGTAGGCAGTTCTAGAGAATGTAAGTGTGAGTGAGATATGGCTTGTTCCTACAAGTTTACTCTTCTGCATAAAAGTTAAAATAAATCCACAGACAACTGTCATTCAAGGTCAAACATTCAAGTACTCTTATAGATGTACAAACGTATTGATGGGGAACCTAGGCAATGAGGAAAATCAATCCCACCATTTCATGTTGTCATCTAGGTATGCTCTGAATGGACACTGTTAACTCTCTTCAGCTTTTAAAAACTCATGCAATATTAGTTTCCCTGTAATCAATAGTTTTTGGTTGATTTTATCTCTAGTGTAAGTTATTCAGTAAAGGATAAGATTTCAACACTTTTAAAAAGAGAAATTTTCACGACATTCAAATGCAATTTATTTAGGAACATCCTGAAAGAATCAATATAGATTTTTAAAACAGCTGAAACTTACTGATTTTAAAGGAACAACTTATTCCTCAGAAGAAAGTAGTTCATTTTGTTCTGAAATAGTTATGTGGACAATCCACAAATCATAGTATACATTTATGTTTGGGTTTCTCTGCCAATAGTTGCTAGATGAGTCAACCAACTAATTAGAGTTCTGATTCAAACATGATATTAATTTGTTGATTTAAGAGATAAAGTATAAAGTTTAGTTCATAGTCTGTTTCCTGCAGTCCTATCTTTTTCACCTTTAAGGATGTATTAAAAATCACTAGGGTGCTAGAAAGGCTGTGGATATAGAGGAGTGAATGAAATAACATGAATCAAGATTTTGGGTTTGTTTCATGTTTTGAATAAAAATTGAGTTTCATATTTATGCAAGCTGGTGAAAGCTCTGGTTGTGTTGGTAACAACCCTCTATCCATTGGGTTGGAAATAAGAGGAAATTGAAATGTTTAAAAAATACTAAATGCTATGGTTTTACTTATATAATGATATGGGAACACTGTTATGTTAACAGTTGCAAGAAATCTTTGATAGAATAAGAACCACTTTTGGTGAAATGTCTTAAAGAGTCCCAGGTAGAGAATTTGCTTCTCTCTGTGAGCCTAAGTCTCAGGCGGCATCAGAAAAACCTATCCTACCTAGTAGAAGGGCCCAGTTGAAACAACTCAAGGAAAGGAAATGGATGGTCATGAGGGAAATCATCTTGAAGGGGGGCAGGGAGGAGGTAAACTAGCTGAGAGGTATAAGAAGGAAAGGTCAGAAAGAAACCCTGGTGTTAGGTCTTTTGCAATAATAGCTACCAAAATTATCTATCTATCTATCTATCTATCTATCTATCTATCTATCTATCATCTATCTATAACATATATATATATCTATATATATTAGATCTGTTTAAATTTGTTTTGAGTGCCATGCAATATTATCCACTTCTCATTTCTCTAAAAATCATTCCAAATTAAAAATACCAGTATTTATTGTGGATTGGCTTTCTTTTGGAAGCTAGTAAAGGAAAAACCCAGTTTTGTATTGGCTAATGTCCCAGATGCCTTGACTTCTGGACTATTATGATTGGGAAATTTATCCAACATTCCACCCAATTTTGTGTCATTTTCTGTGTCAGGCACTGTGGATATGGGAATAAGGACATACAGTCCTTACCCTTCCAGGAGCTCATAGTATTAGGGTGAATAAAGATGAACAAATAGAAATTTATAATCCAGTTTGCTAAATGCTTTAGGAAGCATAGTGCTTTGGAGCACTTAGGAAGGGTATCAACACAGACTGGGAGTAACATGGGGAAGGATGGGAAGCAGAGGAAGTCATTGGAGATTTCTAGAAGGGGAGACATGTGAGCTAAATTTTTTAAAAAATGGGTTAGCTGCATGAGGACGTAGGAAAGAGATCTAAGCTGAGGGGAACCCACAAAAGTCCTTGAAATAGAGGAAAGTATGGTAGAATTCCAAGTACCTCAGCGGGACTGGTGCATTGGATGGCATGTGGGAAAGACCAAAAGACTCGACAGATAGGCAGAGGTTAAAATTTGAGGGATCTATTTTGCTTTCCTGAGATGTGGATTTTTTCTTTCCTGGAAGGAAGTGGGATTTTATGGAAGTGACTAATGTGAAGTATGTCTATTTTGGCACAAGGGGGAAAAGAATTAATACAAGAAAGAGGAGAAATGACTATAGGCAGGAAGAGTAATTACGAGAAGTTAAAGGCATCTGAACTAAGTCAAAGCCAGAAGGGATGTAAAGGAAGTACACATTTAAAAAAATCCTTAGATTTATTAATTTAAATTTTAAATTTAAAAATTTATTAAAATTTAATAAAATTAATAAAATATATCAAAATTTCATTAAAATTTAAATTAATTAATTTAAAATTAATTAATTACAATTAATAAGATTTTATGAAGAACTGCACATTACAACCTAAAAAAAAAGAGACACATCAAGAAGGTCCATTTTGGGCTGGTAAGGTGGATGATGGTACTTGAAGGACGGAAAAGGGAAGAAAAGTAAGCTAGGAAGTGAGGAGATTTTAAGTGTGGAAATACTGAGGTTGAAGTATTTGCAAAACACCTAAATAAAAACATCTATAGATCGGTGGATACACAGGCCTTAAATCTATGTGTGGGCTTTGTGAGAGCTGAGGACTAGAAGCTTGAACTTGAGAATTCCAAGGGATACCGTGGAGTTACAAGTGCAAAGAGTAGAGGAAGAATCTAAAGGAACATCAACAGTTTAAAAAAGGTCAGTGGAAGGGGGGAAACTGGAGGGGGAGACGAACCATGGGAGACGATGGACTCTGAGAAACAAACTGGGGGTTCTGGAGGGGAGGAGGGGTGGAGGAATGTGTTGGCCTGGTGATGGGTATTAAGGAGGGCACGTATTGAATGGAGCACTGGGTGTTATACGCAAATGATGAATCATGGAACACTACATCAAAAACTAATGATGTAATGTATGGTGATTAACATAACATAATAAAAAAAGAATTAGAAAAAATAAGACTGTTCATGCTACGTCCTTTTTTGTTGTTTTAAAATAAATGACAATAAATCCAAAAAAAAAAAAAAGGTCAGGGGAAGAGAGATCTGGAACGCAATTGAGAAAGATTCATCTTCTTTTCCTTTTTCCCCCATGTTATCAATGCTGGAGGTAAGTATGCCTGAAATTTTGCATGACCGAACTCTAAAATTAAGTAGAGCTTGCTGGTATGCCGTCACTTCTAAAAAGAGAGAACAAAAATCCAACTTGAACTCTTCCTATTTGACTGAAAGTACACAATTTTCTGTGAGGATAAAATTGTAGAGAATTATGTCCAACTTATAATGAGGTAGTAATGTACATTAGCTTTTCTGTTTTGTTTTTTTTTTTTTAAGATTGAAAATGAGAGAGAAATGAGAGACGAACTCAGGGTGGCTATGAACCAATGCTTCTTTTCATTCTCACCGTATTTGCTTAGGAAACTAAAGTGTTAGACCTTCAAACTATGTCAGATTCACTCAAATAGGCATTTAGTAATTAGTTATATTTGCATTATTAATTTAACATGAGATGATATGCTTATTTCCACTTTACAGTTGGTTGATTTGTTCTCCTACAACCACCAAGTTAAGTACTCAGACTACATTTATTTCACATACAAGTTATTCACAGATGGCACTTATACAGCCAGAAAATGGATTCTAAATCCATGTTTGTTCTGCTGAGGAAAGCCCATTTGGTTTATTATTCCTGCGCACAGTTATTTGTGTTAAAGGAAAGGTGCATAAAGTTAAAAAAAAGAAATCAAGTAAAACATTTGTCATCTCACACTCCCCTGTGTTGTTGAAAGCTAAAATTTTTAAGTCATGAAATCTGAGATCTTTCAGGGATTTTTGGGGGGAAAAGTGGGAAAATAGATGCATATTTTCTAAGACTTTAAATATATGGATTTGATGATGACACTGAAGCAAGAGACCCTGTTATTTTACCAGGTTTGAGTTGCAGCCAAAACTGGTTGATAGATCCTTTAGAAATTATCCATTATCATCAAAGTATCCATTTGATAGTTTACCTTTCCAAAAAATCCACTGCTGGTTTCTTCCTTTCAAAGGAACACTAAGCTTTTTGACATGAAACATTCTTTATATAGAAAACATCATTAGTGAAATCCTGGTGAGGAGCCATATGCCCCATATGTGGAATTTTCCATTTTATTCCCCATTTACTGGTAGGAAGTTCAGGTCTAATATTCTGAGGTACAACAATCCCTTTCATTAGAAGAGTAATGGACAAGCCGTTCAGGACTCTCCAATGGTAATTAACATCATATTTCTGTTTAGAAACTCATGTATGCCTCTGTTTCCCCCCACATTTAAAACAGGCAGATAATAAAGATGAGCAAAATATTTAGTTGATCACTATCCCAAGCTTCTAAGCCTATCTTTCTTCTAAAAGTAAATGATAACACCCACCCCAGTTCCCAACCCACTGGTAACCACTGTTATGTGTGTATGCTTCCAGAATTTTTTCTATATTTTTATTTATCTATAGAAATAAATATAATTTTCTATGCATTTTTATACATAAAAGATACCATGCATTAATGTAGTTCTAAATTTCCTCTTCATATGTTTAGATTGTCTCATTCTTTTAAACCGAGGTATGGAATTTCATAATGTGAATATACCTGAATTTATTTAGCAATTCTCCTATGAATAGACTTTTAAATTGCTTCCAATATTTTTCCGTTAAATAAAAAAACAAAATTGCTTCAGTAAACATTCTGGTATGTGTCTCTTGTACATTTGTGGAAGCGGGATTTTCTGGCATAGATAATGAATGTGAAACTACTGTGTCATAGAAAATTAACATTTTAAATTTAATAGACATTGCCAATTTGCCGTCCAAGGTGATGATCCCACTTTACATCCCCTCAACCTGTGTTGGATTCTGCATCTCCCCGAGTGTGTATTTGTCAAAATTCTTGTTCTTCATGATCCACCTCAGAACTCACTTGATCCATCAAATCTTTTTTGATTTTCATGACTAGTTATAATCTCTCCTTCTTCAGATTAACCTGAGTATTCCGTTCATTGTTTAAAATTGATGTATGATTAACATACAATGTTATATTAGTTTCATGTGTACAACATATTGATTTGGCAATTCTATACATTACTCAATGATAAGTGGGGTCACCATCTGTTACCATACATTATTGCAATATTATTGACCATTTGTTCTTTCTTAACATCACCTTTCAGATTCTCTCTTTTTTAAAGATTTTATTTATTTATTTATTTATTTATTTGAAGGGGGGAAGGGCAGAGGGAGAGAGAGAATCCCAAGTAGACTTTGCGCTGAGCATGGAGCCCAACGTGGGCCTCGATCTCACAACCCTGAGATCAAAACCCTGAGATTATGACCCGAGCTGAAATCAAGACTCCAATGCTTAACCTACTGAACCACCCATGCGCCCTGATTCTCTCTCCTTATGTAAGTTTGGGTACTTGTCCTGTGTCTTTGACTTGATGGTAAGTTCTTCAACGTAGTAAATAAGTCAACTTCAGCAGAGAGCACGTCCTTGTTATATATCAGGCATTCCAGAAATATTTAACTTTTGATTTTTTGAGGAATTTTATATCCTGGTACATAATAATTTTTTTTCACAGGAAACTAAATTTAAGAGGTTTAAACAATTGAAAGCAAATTTTATGTTGGGAGGCTTATAGTTGAACCAAACCTGAAAAATGGGAATCTAGAATACAATTTTATTTTGTACCTGTCGACTTTATTCCTTCTTTGTTTGACATGAAAGAGTTTATAGAATTCATTTCAAAATGCCATATGAAAACTTCTTCTCCCAAATCATGGATATTTTTTAATTACCTTCAGGGGCTGCCTGCAGTGTCTGACCTAGAAAAGGCTCACTTGAAGTGCATCCAGCAGATGTACAAGCTGTAAGTGTGAAGCTGTAGTTGGTGTATGGCTGGAGACCTAGAAAGAATAAACAAGAAATAAAGTACATCTTGAGAGGATTATTTATTATCAATTCAGCACCGGAAGTAACATGCAGAGTTGTAGATATGATTTCCAAATTTTTAAAAAAGCAGAAAACACTCTTGAATGGAGATAGGAACTTCACAAGCAGCTTGGTATAAATAGAAACTTCATTTATCATTAATAAAGTAATAAATTCTCAGCCTTAGAAGAAATCTTAAAATTCATGCAATCCATCCACCCATCCATCTTTCTCCTGATTCTCTTGTACAAGAGGTCACCGAAAGACTGCCTTGCCTAGGCAATCAGAGTACTCATCTCTCAAAGAACCTGTTCCATCCTTAGAGAGCTCTAGAGTTCTCCTTATTTTGTTTGAAAGTCCCTCCTTATATTGTGGTGAATTCTTTCCATCACTTGCACCCCTAGGGACATATAAAACAAATCTAATTTCTTTTCCACATGACAGTTCTTCAAATATTTGTAGACAGTTATCAAATCCCCCCTGAGTCTTCTCTTCTCCAGGCTAACAATCTCAGTTTCTGCAACTGCTTCTTATATGACTGGGGGGGGGGGGGGGGGCGGTTAAAAAGAAGGTTAGATTCGACATTTTTTTAGCCCCAAGCCATATTCAGCTTATATTCACACCAACCATTTCTTTTTTTAACTTTGCACTTCTTCTCCATATATGCCCATAGAGTACCATCTCACACTTAACTTCTGTAGTTTTTTGGGGGGTATGTTGGTTTTGTCTTTACACATTAATTAAACATAATTTGATGAAGGGATAGTGCTTATTGTATTCAGAATATGACACAGCCCAGTAACTGCTCAATAAGTTCTCAGGAAAAATAAGAATGGCAATCCATTTAGAGTAGAAGTTGTATGTGGTTAGACTTCACTACTCCATCGCCGGTGACCTTGGGTAAGTTACTTAGCTTCTCTTTGCCTTGATCTTCTGATCTATAAAAATGGGATAGCAGCTAGCTTTTAAGGCTTTTGCAAAGATGAAATGGGTTACTTAGAGAAGTACTTTCTTTAAGCAGAAGCAACCTTAAAACTCAGCAGCATTCGACAAGGAGTCTACAGAGACTAACATTTTTTGCCTTGATTCTTGGGAAAATTCAAACAATGCCAAAGCTCAAAAATTTTCCTTTCCTTAAATAATAAGACTTAGTTTTTGTAAGATGGGTAGCCATGATCCCTTCTCACAAGCAGAATGAGAATAAAAATGTGATTTATTGAGTGTTTAAAAAAATAAATAATAAGACTTAGTCTATATGTTGAATAATTAGGCTGATAACATGGATCTAATAATTATTATATTAATTTTTCATGAATTCTGAACTACATTTTTACATATATTGTTCCTTTGGTGGCATGACTTTTTCCAGAGACATTCATGTATCACTCTGCGGCTTTCTGTAGATTTTTGCTCAAATGCTACATTTTAAAAGATTTTGACCACTCTATCTACACACTACACCCAGCACTTGTTATTCCCTCAAATCACTTTCTTATTCATAGCCCTCAACATTATCTGATGTTATATTATGTCTGTTTATTCATTGTTTGTCTCCCCCTCTAGGATGTAAGCTCTAAAAGAGCACTAAAGGATCTATATCGAAAAGATACCACTGTATCCTTCAAATAGTGACAGGCACAAAGTAGGTGCTTATTAAATGAGTGAAAAAATTAATTAACTGGTTCATTTAGAATTAGAGTAGTAGTCTGGGTTCTCTGCTAAAGCAGTAATGTTCTGCAGCTGGAGCTGCTTCAGGATTCGGCTTTAAAGCCCTTTGTGTTTCCTTATCAATTTAGTGATAAGATGCAGATACTTACTTGATTGTAATCTTCCATTTGGTGGCTATGGGGGATTTACATAATTTTGATATTTACCTGATTTATAGATAAGAAATATGATGAAAGATCTAAGCCATAGCCAAGCCATATATGTTTGATAAAAGCTTATGGGAAAATGCTAAAGATTATAAAATATAGAGCTCTAAAGAAAAAGGGAGGAATCGTCTAAGAATGAAGGTCAGAGACTGCAGTGGCAGGCTGATTTAATCTGACAATGCTCCCTCTTTACTCTTGCCACTGAAAAAGGGGGTCTAGACCCTAGTAACACCATTTCATCTGAATAGCTTACTTTCTCACTTAGAATGTAAGCCCTTTGAGAGTAAGGTTTATGTCTTTGAGGGTTTTTTTTTCCATCATTTTTTCCCTAGAGTGCCTATTGTAGGTGTTTGATGTTTGTTAAATACCGTTTAAAGAACACAAAGCCTGGGGCACCTGGGTGGCTCAGGTGTTAAGCGGCTGCCTTCAGCTCAGGTCATGAACTGGGGGGGTCCTGGGATCGAGCCTCGCATCGAGCTCCCTGCTCTGCGGGAAGCCTGCTTCTCCCTCTCCCACTCCCCCTGCTTGTTCCCTCTCTTGCTGTGTCTCTCTCTGTCAATAAATAAATAAATAATAATAAAAAAAAGAACACAAAGCCCATACAAGTGCTCCATAAAGATGTCAGGCTATGACATGACGTCCAAAGTGTGATCTGACCAAACGGCCCTTCCTCATAATTCCATGGGTATCTCTGCCCACAACATCTATTCATTATGTAAGCAATTCTATTCTAGTTGCAGAACATTATTAAAATAATACAAGAATTAATGGAATATGTAAACAATAAATATTTTCTAGATTTTGTCTGAATGCCAGACCCTTAGGTCTGGTAAAAGTGAAACAATGCTTGATCTTTCTCTGGAATTTTCTTATCAAACAAAAACAAACAACCCCCCCCCCGAAATGAAGCCCAATTCTCCTCTTCATTTTGTGTTCTAACTAGTCTGATTCAGACAAGCGGTGACTATCAAAGAATATTTTAGGATGCATCTTAGAAAAAGTAGATAAGATTTGTCATCACAGAGGTGTTCTAAGGTTGATGAGAGGTTTGAGGGTGTTTGCAATGAAGATAGCGGCTAAAAAGAAAATTAATGTATATGAAAATAGAAGTTGTTCTTTCCTTACAAAATATTTCCGAAGCAAGTTGAGTGGTATCCATTTTATATATAGCCCAGAACACTAGAAGACAGCTGTTTAGAAATGACACAACTGTGGAGTAACTAGCTCATTAGGAATTTTTGATAGATTAAGGAAGGTGTGCCAGAGGAGTCTGTTACAGGTGTTTAAATTGGATGGTGTGGGTCGGCCTTACAGAGCATGGGGCCAGGTCTAATGGAAGACTATGCATCTTTTGAAGCTACTAGAGTACCAGAATCAGGGAGGAAGGATGTAGAACTTAGTACTGGGTAGAGAGCCTCATTTGGGAAGCCAGGGGAATTCAAAGACATCACCAATCAAGAGGAATGGATGTGACAAAAATGGAAGAACAAGAAAGACAAGAGTGGCAGGCATGAGGCCTTAAGTGAAGGAGGGAAGGACAAATGGACTTAATCTAATTCATGGGCAGTTCATCCTCAAGGACCGTGTCTGGCCCTGAAATATGGGTATGGTGGCCAATTTAAAGGGCCATATGTAACAAAGGTAGACGTATTCATCTCATTTCGACTCACATTTGCCAGTTTGTGTCATACAACTCCACATCTGCTATGTCGACCTTCCAGAGTCCACTCATACTTCCTTTTATATCAGAGCTCCAGTTTTCCTTGTGGAAACCAGTCTTTTGGTTACTAACAGGCTTTATGTTTTGTTTAGGACAGACTCCACCTGGACTGACTACTGCTGGACACAGTTCCACATTCCCCTTGCAATGTTAGCTGATCAGGATTGAGTCTGTGACCTCACTTAGGCTAACGGAATGTAGGCCTTGAACATGAACTTCCATTCTTACTGCTGGTAGTTCTTTGTTCACCACATAGTGCCTGAGAATGGAGGACAACTCAGACGTAAAAAGAAACTGGGTCTTGGAAACATCTTAGCCTTGAGTCTACACCTGATTTTTTCAGTTGCATGAGCCAATCAACGTTCATTTGTTAAGCCTGCTTGAACTGAGTTTTCTGTAACTTACAGGAAAAAGATTTCTAAATAGGACTAATATCATAGTTATTGATAATGTCACATGCTGGCACACAAGTTTAGATTCTTATACATTACACAAGCGGACCATAAGCAGCTGTTATTACCCTATGCATGTTAGAGATAGTTAAAAGATTCTGGGAGAGGTAATTAGCAACAGCATGAAAAGGTTTAGTTTAAAAGTGAAGAGGTTTCACCTTGAATATCACCAGGACAGGAATTATTATTCCTGCCTCACAGGTAAGAAAACTGAGGCTCAGAGAAGCAAATGTTCCATAGTGAATGAGTGATCAGATTGGGGTAGAGACAAATGCACAACTTTAACACCAAGCCCTGTGCCCTCCCATCACATAAGAGCTACATACAGCCAAGCACATTGAAATTTTTCAACAGCTCTGTACATTAATTAATTAAACATACATTATGAGAAATTGAGTTATTTTTTAAGGAAATTGATTACTAGATTACATAAAAACATAGTAGCTGAAATTTGTTGAACACCACTTGCAGGCCTTCTTCTGAGTGCTTCCTGGATATTAACATGGTCAAAACCCTCGCTAACTCCCTGAGGCACTGCAATTATCTGCTCCTTTTATAGGTAAGGGAGCTAGAGTATAGACAGTTGGAGGAACTCATCTATTATCACAGAGATAAGCTTGGGCGGGGTCAGGATAGAAGTCTGGGCAGCTGGGCTGAGAAGTGTGGCCCAGAGCTTCTGAGACGTTGGAAAATGATGACATAGGTAGCTCAAAGCCCAATGAAATACATATATTTCACAGTATACATACACAATATATCTGTGTGTCATCTATATCTATCTCCAAGTGGGAATATATATTTAAATATTTCCATTTTGAATATTTCCACAATTCATGTGGAAATGAAGCAGTATAGCCTTGCTGTTAGGAGAGAAGCATGTGAAGTTAGACTATTGTGGGTTCTAATCCCTTACCTACTTATTAACCACTGCCACGGGTCAGCTTTCTGACCTCTAGGTACCTCAGTTTCCATATCTGTAATAAACTGTGGGCATGATGGTGTAGACTGCTTATTTGGGCTACAGACTAACTTGAGGGAACACAATATTTGAAACCATAATGGTCTACATCCTATTTCTTAGGTCTTGGATTTTTCATATTGTCAGAGGACTAAATTACTAACAGGCTTGGTTCAAATCATCTGTAAAGAAAGCATCAGCTGCCATCAGGTATACATGATTTACACGAACTGGGTGACCTTTCATATATATGACTCTGTAAAACTCAATAAAATCAATGCATTTCAACTGGAATTTGTTGCCATTTTAAGTAAGTCTCTACTGGTGGTCTTTAAAATAAGATAAATATGAAATATTAGTAACAGGCATTGAAAAGAGCACACCAACTGAAAATGTCTCATGAATTGATCAGGACGAGAAGAGGGAAATAAAGAGATGTCTCAAAGGAACCATTCTGACTGTAACTTAATCCTGAAGTCCAAGAGCAGAAGGAGAAAAGAAAACATCATTCAAGTGCTCAGCATTGAATTAAAAGAGAAGGAGGTAGGAGTTGTAGAGCAGAGAAAGGCAAACGCATGGAGAAAAGCCAAGCATTTAATATTTCAGTGCAGTGGAGATTACGGTGGCTGCAAATTACCTGAATTTCTCTACAGGGAATCATGTTCTCTCTTAAAGGAAAGAAGCATACTATAACCAAACTCTTGACAATTACACTTTTAAGTAACATTACATTCAAGAGTAAATGTGTGTTAAAAGGGATCACCTAAAGTCTGCCTATGAATCATAAGAATATGATTTGGAAAACAGAACCAATACCTATGTCAGCGTCAGTTACATTTGATATACGATATAAAGAACAGCTTGTTTCTAATTTTTAATCTCCAGATCAGATAGCAAGTGTTACTTCAGAGCATTCATCCAGTTATTCTATAATGTCATCTGCTATTTTCTAAAGAATTACCAAATAATCCTACAAAATATGTAATCCTGCAAGTTCCTCCATCAATTTGGTCAGTGATGAGTTTGAGGGCTGAGAGGCCTGGGTTACTCTCACAACTTTTCAGTAGGTGGTTATCAGATGTTGTACACCTTTTTGGGCAAGAAACTGTCTCGGCACCAGTTCACCCAAACTGGGTGTTTGGCAGGGCCCCCCTGAAACCACATGCAATCTTGCTGTTGTGAAACACCTCTTTCTGCCTTTATCTGCCTTGGATCTCACTAAGTGATGCCCTCCAGAGTGTCTGTGCTCTTGGAGATTCCTGGGAACTTCAGCTCCCACTGGCAGTGTTGGCTGATGTGGGTAGAATTATAGCAGGATTCTGCTTTAAATGAATAATTCTGTGTGAAAATCTGGATGTTCAAAACTGATACACTGAGATATTGTGGAATCACTTTAGAGACATCTAAGGTGCATTGACAGATGATTTGTTTTATGAAATTGGATTAAGAAATATTTCAGGAGCTCACATTGTTAAAGTCCTCTTCTCATGATAGTACCACCCACCCCAACCTCAGGACCTATGCATTTCAGTTAGTCAAGCCAAGTTCTTGCCTGTTTGTGAGCAGCATTTCCTGTATCAATGCTCATAGTATGAATTCAGTTGATAGCTCATCAACGGGACATCAAAACATCAAAACAAATGTGCTCTTGCATTGCAAGTGCCTGTAAGGTAACCTCATGACTTTTGCTTCTGACTACTTGCTACAAGCTGAATTGTTTCTTAATTCTACATTTTGTGTGCAATTCCAGACCCCCCTCCCCAATATCTTAGAAATCAGATTCATCCCCAGAAGCACTTCCCAGATAAGTTACTTCTTGGCCAACTCTCTTTCCAAATGCAAATCAACATTAAAACTATTATTAAGATAGTCCAAGAAAAGACCTTTGCTTTTGATTTTAGTAACATCCTTTTAAGAAATGTTTTTCTTCTCTGGAGTCTGGTGCTGTACTAGACCAAAGCCGCCTTTACCCTACATTTTCAGGCAGAGTCTTCTCTAGAAACAAAATGAGGCGTCAGGTGGCAGCCAAGTCTGATGCTGCTCAAAAGCTCAACAACAAGGACATATATTGCAGAGAGAGCGGGAGTTCTTTAGAGCTCTTGGGGCAAAACAGAAACAATTATTGCCTATGCAAAGAACTCAAAAATATCTGAAATTTCAGGGGAAACGTTTTTTCTTTAAATATTAGAATCCATGCGGCTGTTGACTGTAATTCTTCAGCTATAATATTCTAAGATGTTGGCGGGGATGTGGAGAAAGGGGAACCCTCCTACACTGTTGGTGGGAATGCAAGCTGGTGCAACCACTCTGGAAAACAGTATGGAGGTTCCTCAAACAGTTGAAATTAGAGCTACCGTTCGATCCAGCAATTGCACTACTGGGTATTTACCACAAAGATACAAATGTAGGGACCCGAAGGGGTACGTGTACCCCAATGTTTATAGCAGCAATGTCCACAATAGCCAAACTGTGGAAAGAGCCAAGATGCCCATCGACAGAAGAATGGATAAAGAAGTGGTATATATACACAATGGAATATTATGCAGCCATCAAAAGGAATGAGATCTTGCCATTTGCAACGACATGGATGGAACTGGAGGGTGTTATGCTGAGTGAAATAAGTCAATCAGAGAAAGACATGTATCACATGACCTCACTGATATGAGGAATTCTTAATCTCAGGAAAGAAACTGAGTGTTACTGGAGTGGTTGGGGGTGGGAGGGATGGGGTGGCTGGGTGATAGACATTGGGGAGGGTATGTGCTACGGTGAGCGCTGTGAATTGTGCAAGACTGTTGAATCACAGATCTGTACTTCTGAAACAAATAACGCAACATATTTTAAGAAAAAAGAAAAAGAAGAAGATAACAGGAGAGGAAGAAAAGGGGAGTATGTCAGAGGAGGAGACGAATCATGAGAGATGATGGACTCTGAAAAACAAACTGAGGGTTCTAGAGGGGAGGGGGTAGGGGGATGGGTTAGCCTGGTGATGGGTATTGAGGAGGGCACGTTCTGCATGGAGCACTGGGTGTTATGAACAAACAATGAATCATGGAATACTGCACCAAAAACTAATGATGTAATATATGGTGATTAACATAACAATAAAAAATTAAAAAAAAATAAAAAAAATAAAAAAAGCAAAAAAAAAGTATAAAACAGTGGATGATGCTATGCTATTCTTTATTTCTTTATTTTGCAAACAGCCAGGCGCAAAGTTTTCCTCAGGGTTGGAAAAATGAAAATAAAATGAATTGTTGTATCTATTTTGATAGGTCTGATGCTCGGCGGTCAGTAGTCAGGTAGCTGGAGCAAATGCAGTACAGAGCACTGCACGCAATGTTGAGACCACTGAAGGGAAGCTGCGGAAGCTGTTCTGAAGGCAGGATCGCTGTCCTACTTTTCTTCCTCTCTGTTTTAGTTAAAGAAATCGACTGCCCATAAATCCAGACTGCCAGAGATCAAGGCCGGCTCCATGGGCACGTGACCCAAGATCCCATGTGGAGGAGGGTCCTGTGCTTGATTCCGTGCTCTGTTTTCAAACATTCTTAATGATATTTTTAAAAAATACATTCTTTTCTAAAAAAAATTGTGTTAAGTTTTTAGTTCCTATACAGTTAACATACAGTGCCATATTCGTTTCGGGTGTGCAATATAGTGATTCAACAACTCTATGCATGACTCAGTGCTCATCATGGTAAGTGTGCTCTACTCTTAATCCCCTACACCCATTTCACCCATTCCCCCCCACTCTGGCAACCACCAGTTTGTTCTCTAGGGTTAAGGGTCTCTTCCTTGGTTTGTCTCTCTTTTTCCCCCCCTTTGTTCATTTGTTTTGTTTCTTAAATTCCACATATCAGTGAAACCATATGGTATTTGTCTTTGTCTGACAGAGTTATTTCACGTAGCATTGTGTTCTTTGGCTTCATCCACGTTGTTGCAAATGGCAAGATTTCATTTTTTGTGGCTGAATAATATTCCACTGTAAATATATATACCACATTTTTAAAAAAAATCCATTCATCTATTGATGGACACTTGGGCTGCTTCCATACTTTGACTATTGTAAATGCTGCTGCAATAAACACAGGGGTGCAAGTGTCCTTTTGAGTTAATGTTTTTTGTATTTTTGGGGGCAGATACCTAGTAGACCAATTACCAAATTATAGGGTAGCTCTATTTTTACCTATTTTGAGGAACCTTCAAAAGGCACCACTGCATTCCCACCAACAGTGCATGAGCATTCCTTTTTCTCCACATCCTCACCAACACTTGCTGTTTCTTGTGTTTTTTATTTTAGTCACTCTGACAGGCATGAGGTGACATCTCATTGTAGTTTTAATTTGCACTCCACTGATGATGAGAGATGTTGAGCATGTGTCTGTTGGCCATCTGTACATTTTCTTTGGAGAAATGTCTGTTCATGTCTTCTGCCCACCTTTTAATTGGATTATTTGTTTTTTGGATGTTGAGTTGTATCTAAATAATTTTTGAACAAAGGACTCCACATTCTCATTTTGCCCTGGACTCTGCAAATTATGCAGTCATTCCTGACTGAGATTTAGACGTATCTGATGGTATGATTTTTGTATCCAATCAAAACAGAATAAAACCATTCAGATACTAGTTTATTATTCAATATCTACCCACTCAACAAATACTCTTGAATACTTAATATGTTAAGTACTCTGATATGTGCCTATCACAGTATAGATGATATGATGGCAAACAGGAGGCTAGTGTCTGTCCTTAAAAAGCTTCACCCATTAGCTGAGGAACAGAGACAAGAAGAAAGGATATTGCGATAAAGTATTGTAAGTGCCATGAGAGCTGAGAGCCAAGTGCCGGCTACTATAGGAGTACATAGCAGAATTATCTAAATATAAGATCCCCTTATAAAGAATTTCCACATTTTGATACTGATGGTCAAAGTGTATTCTTTTTTTTTTTTTTTTCTTTTCTTCAAAAATGATGTGCAGGGTATCTGTTTCAGGACATTAGCAGTGCATGTCCGCTACAACCTGCATTGTTAGGGTGTGTGCTATTTCAGCACGGGAGCTCTTCACGAGCTTCTAAGAAAATGGAAAAGGAAGGCAAATTGTTCTCTCCTTGCAGACTTAATGCAGGTGGGTCTTCCTTTTCAAGGAAAATGCAATGATAAACAACTTTTAATAAATTATTTTGAAAATACTTCTCCCAGAGTTAAGAGACACATAAGCCCTTATCAAATCTGCTGCTAAAGAGGACATGATTAATTCATTTTGTTCTCGGTGGCCCTAATTATTTAGTTAATCCTTTCTCCATCTCTTCTGCCCAGTGCCCACACTAGGAGGCCCATATATGAAGCAGTGGTAACCCAAAGTGAAACAATGCCATAACTGACATCCCAAATGTTCTGCGCAGGGTGGTGGACCTGTTTAGTAATAAATGATATGAAAAGGTCTTTTATTGACAAGCTGCCATGTGCTGTTTGCACTAGCGGATATGAGAAGATGCTGGCTGTTTCCCCTTCGTCCCCATGGTATTCAGCTCAGTGAGATAGCAGAAAATGCTTCAGTTTACTTAAAGCATTGATAACACCTCTAAATAATTAACTGAGGACTTCCTGTCTTCAATTACTTAATGCTTTTTTTTAACATCTTGAGAGGATTATAAGCAATTTATGGATTTCACATGATGAGTGCATTTGCCACTATTCCCACAAAGCATTTATGGGATCATGTTTCTAAAGCTTTGAGGTAATTAAAAATAAGCATGGAGACAATGGGGCTGAGGCAAGGTGCTTGCGTTCCCTTCTGTCATTTCTAAGGACCTCGATTTTCAGGCTCCAGGATGACTAGTGCTACAGCTTCATTAGCGTTTGACTGTTAACTTAGGGAATGCCAAGGTTTTGGAAATGATGTGAAAATCAAAACATTTATCCCAGAGGGTACAGACAGTTCTTTGATCAAACACTTGAGATGCAATGTAAAATAAATTTGGTTGTTTTTCTTCATTCCATGAACTCAGTAAAATAGTCATTCATATCATAAAATACTTCCATAGAGAATTTGGTCAGTCAGAGAACTATGGAAATGAAGTTTTCCTAGCAGATAAGGTATGTGAACAGTATGTAGATCTCAGGTTTTAGATGAGCTGATGCTTAGCACCGTTGCATCCGGTAGGAACTGCATATAGGAGGCTCTACTTGGTGAGGTTTTGCTGAATGAGAGTTTACTTCTTCATTCAACAAGGATATTTCTCTTTAGGGCTGTCTTGCCCAAGTGAAGTACTATCTAAATCTATTTAAAATGGTACAGAAGGGGGGCGCCTGGGTGGCTCAGTTGGTTAAGCGACTGCCTTCGGCTCAGGTCATGATCCCGGGGTCCTGGGATCAAGCCCCACGTTGGGCTCCCTTGCTCAGCGGGGAGTCTGCTTCTCCCTGTCCCTCTGCCCCTCCCCCTGCTTGTGCTCGCTTGTGCTCTCTCTCTCTCAAATAAATAAATAAAATCTTAAAAAAAAATAAAATAAATTGGTACCGAAGGATGAGCCAAATGAATTCTAAAGGCGTCTTTTCATTTTATGATCTTATAAAAAGTAAAAGCATATAGAAAAACTTTAAAATATTTATCCTAATAAAAGAGAACTCCTGGCATCAAGTGATGAGTGTGAAATCCTCTCTGACATGAAAATATTCATTTAAAAATGACAATGAGAGGAAGAACAGGCGGAATAAAGGTGTTTTAAAGAAAAATCTTTCCAATTATTTTATAATTAATGAGGCTATCAATCCTGTTGGTTTGAACATTACATTTGAATTTAGTCTGTTGGCATGTAAATGCCAGTTTTAAAAAAATGCAACAAGAACAGCTCACACAGTGCAAAGCCCATGTTGGCCAAGTAGACAGATACTGTAAGGAGAACATTCATATCACGGTATCCCAGTTTTTTGTGAAACCTTTACTGATAGAAAATCTAAATGTGCCTTAACTTGGCTTTCAAAACTCTGCAATTGATATTCCATTTTCCACTCCAAGTCATTCTTTTGATTCCCGCCCCCCCCACACCAATGCATTCTTTAGTTCTGCTGTGGCATCAGTTACGCTGTATTTGCAATTAGTTCTTAACTTGTCAGTGTTCCCAGCACTGGGAGTTTCTTGAGAGCAACAATCTTGTTTTAGAACACTTAGTGTACTCTCTAGAACACAGCAAGCAGGCAACATTGTTTTGTTGTTGTTTTTTTTTTTTGAATGAAACAGTATTCTGATGCCTTGGCCACCGGAGCATGTCACTTTCCTTCTTCATCTTTTAAATGTGGATATTAAAAACATCCCTCACTTCTAGGGATGTGATGAGAACCAAATGCAAATAGTTCTTTAAAATTATAAAGCACAATATAAATGTAAAGATTTATTATGTAAAACAACAGCATTTCAACTATTTGTGATCATTTTCACTGGCAGTGAAATAAGATCTAAGAAATAAATTTTTCTAATTTGAATTGATGAGGGCTTTTTCCATCTCCATTATCATTGATTTAGCTCAGGATCTTCAGTTAAGGAATGCAATGTGCTGGTCTGCAAATATTTATGAAGCACCTTCTGCAGGCTTCAGGCACTTCCTGAAAACAGTGGACATCTGTCAATGAATGCCTGCTTGTGTGTCAGGGAATCGTAGAATTAAGAACAAATCACGATGAATTGATTTTTCCACTTGTGTAGTGTAACCTGTGCCTCCTCTGAGGAAAATTCAGGCACACTCTTCCAGGCTTTTCTGTACTTTTTTACAAGTTTCCTGATCTCTAGTATCAATGCTCCCTGCAAGCGATGGGGTCCAATGGAAGAACATTCACTCAGGAGGCCTTGGAAGGAAGCTACTGACAATGGGGGAAAAGTAAGTTTGTAACCTCTTGCCTGTGGCCTCAGAATCTAAATTTACACAACTGTTTGGGATGATTCAATAGATCTGAGTAATGAACTAAGTTACTTAATATCTCAAAGTAGTCTTTTCTGTAAAATGAGAGTAATAATTCTCTTTACCGCATAGGTTTGTGAAGAGAATCAAATGAGATAGTACATGTCAGGAGGCAACTGTGAAATTCACTTATTCAACGGGGAATAAGTGAATTTCACAGTTGCCTCCTGACATGTACTGTGTCAAGGATTGTGTCAAGGATTGTTCTATGCGCTGGAAGTACTGTATTGAACTAGGTACTGAAGGTCTCTGCAATGCTAGAGCTTACATCCCAGTGGGGGGAGGACATAAAAAACAAACTCTATCAGGCAATGAGAGGTCCATGATGAAAATAAGACAAGGTGATACTGTGGTCTATCAAAGAAGCTTCCTTAGAGTGGGGGAGTCAGAAAATGCTTCTCTTCAGAAGTGACATTCAAACCAAAACATGTTAATTATTATTATAATCACTTCTAGTAATTATCTGACTTTATACTATTATACTGTGCTATTATTATTTTCTTAAAGTTAATTATAGTAAATGTTGTAACAAGGCACAAAAATAATACAGTCACTATTAATTAACGTTAATAATAACAAACTGTCACAAACAGTCACCTGTCAAGTATTCTGTGTATTAGTTACCCACTCAGTAGATAATGTTAGCCTCTGGCTGATGTCTCCCTGACTTCCAGTACATTCTTGGCTATCTTCACCCCATTATCTGTAAGTATCTCCTTGGGGAATGAAAATGCATCTTACCGTTTGTCTGAGGGAAAAAAAAAGTTAATACTCATGCAAAAACCCTACACATAATGCATATCAAAGCCAAATATAAATTATTTCTGAAGTTATCTGCTGTTGTGGCTTATTGCTGCCAGTGTGGGCTCTTCTATTAGCATGGATAAGTGGGACCTGACCATATGTCAAGAGAACACGTCCTTTCAAAGTGACCTCATATATCAAATGCACACCCCTGGGATGCTTTGCCCCCCTAACCATAATGACAGACTCTTCCGGTAGGTTTTCCTCTTTTTTTTTCACCTGTGACCGTATGCTGCCTCCTGTCAGTGGTGCCAGTGTAGATGAGACCTTTCCCAACCTGCCGGAGCTGGTACTCTTTAATGATGCCATTTGGTTTCTCAGGGACACTCCAGCTCAAATGCAGAGCCTCTGCGCTGGGCGCCGTGACTCTGGGCGGCAGGATGCTCTCCGGAACTCCTTGGGTCGTAGATGCAACTACCTGCAAACATAGGAATTAAAGAGCAATTTATGGTAATAGGACACTAGGTATTCTGATCAACGAGAATGTCACTTTTGTTTTAAAATGTTGTTGTCTGGCCTGGCATATCATTAGCAGGGGCTTGGAGAAACAGTCCGCCTCCCCTCTTTATTTTCTATTCTTTTCCTCCCATCCTATTCAAACAATGAAATCTGACCTTGAATACATTACATAAGTCTCAGACTACCATTTATCACAACAGGTTCAACAACAATTTTGACGGCGGAGTGCAGCCCTCAGTTTAAACAAGTAAAATCTGGCTGGCAGCCTGTCTTACTAGAGAACTCTTGATAACTCTCTTCCATATGGCCCATCAGTGTCTTTGCATTTTAACAGCCTGATTTTGTACATTTTAAGCACCAGTAAATATGAAGCAAAACCCACATCTGAACTTGCTTGCATATAATATGCTTTGAACAGTATAAATGGCAGGGTTGTTTTTTTTTTTTTTGTATTCTTCCTATGATATTGGGATGACTTGATAGCGTCTGTACCAATGTTCTGGAAAAAGAACTGAATGAGAAGGAAAAAAGGATAAATCAACCAGTTATTTATTCGGTGTTATCAAAAATTAGCTGCATTTGTTTTTTCACAGAATTAACTCCGGTTTCACTTTTTTAATCAATTGTTCTGGCATCTGGTAGGCAGGAACTGTGCTTGTGTAAAAAAGCATGGAATTGTTCTAGAACCATTCGGACTATAACTTTTGATTGGGCCAATCAGCTGCCATCTGTTTAAATGGTGGCATGCTCAGAGATGTTTCTGGAGGTCTGTTGAATAAAAAGCTGCACATATGCACTGCGGCTGATCCATCTGACTGAATGTTTTCCTTGGATAGTTCTTGCACAGTGTGTGAAGATGCTGCTCTTCTAAAGTTGTAACCACATGAAAAGAATCAGAGCTGCTGTGTGTTTGTTTCTCCTGGGTTTCCTCTAACTAGGCTGACTTCTGTGAGATGGCTCTTTTTTTATTTTCCTCCTAAATTGTCTGATTGTTTCTTTCCAGTCTCCTTTGTGGGCTCTTCGTATTCCCAGTGTTCATTACCTATGGTCTTGTTTTTATCTCTCTCTCTCTCTTCTCCTTAAATGACCCTATTCAAACTCCTTGCTTCGACTTCCCACATGGATCTTTCTAGCAAATTCAGTCACTTCATAATTCAGCTTCTGACAAGACATTTTCACTTAAAGTGCCAAATAATATTTTCTTCTGCTACTCTACTGTCTGCTCCTTCTCTTAAATATATTTTTTAAAAACATTTAAAATTTTAATCATATTCTCTATGCTCAAATTTTCCTCTTTTATTTTTTTATGCTTGCAGAATGGCACGTGATCTATAATTTGCTCAAGCCAGAGAGTCAGAGATCTTGAATATATTTTTGATACTTTCCTCTTATTCCCCTGCATAGAGTTGACAGCAATTCCTGTAGATTTCATCCCCCAATATCTGTTGTATCTTCCTGATATTCCCCATTCTCACTTCTGTTGCATGAGCTCGTTTCTTTCCAAGGCTGTAGCAGAAATCTTGGTATCATTTTATTTTCTATGCCAGGCTCTTTTGCCCCTTTCTTTGTTTTTCAAGAGCAGGCAATTTTTGGTTGAAGTGCTATTTAAATAAAAGCTCTTTTAAACTGAGGGATGATTTGGGAATTATTATGGATTTACAGAAGATCATCTAAAAATAGTTGGCAGAACTTTGGAAAACAGTATGGAGGTTCCTCAAAAAGCTGAAAATAGAGCTACCCGATGACCTAACAATTGCACTACTGGGTATTTCCCCCAAAAATACAGATGAAATGAAAGGAAGGGCCATATGCACCCCAATGTTCATAGCAGCAATGTCCACACTAGCCAAACTATGGAAAGAGCCGAGATGCCCTTCAACAGATGAATGGATAAAGAAGATGTGGTCCATATATACAATGGGATATTACTCAGCCATCAGAAAGGATGAACAGCCACTATTTGCATCAACATGGGTGGAACTGGAGGGGATGATGCTAAGTGAAATAAGTCAAGCAGAGGAAGACAATTATACGGTTTCACTCATGCGTGGAACATAAGGAACATCAGGGAGGACATTAGGGGGAGGGAGGGAAAACTGAAGGGGGAGAAATCAAGAAAGGGAGACAAACCATGAGACTATGGACTCTGGGAAACAATCTGAGGGTCTCAGAGGGGAGGGGGGCAGGGGGATGGGTTCACCCAGTGATGGGTATTTAGGAGGGCACAAGTTGTAATGAGCACTGGGTGTTATATGCAAATAATGAATTATGGATCACTACATCAAAAACTAAAGATGTACTGTATGGTGACTAACATAACAATAAAAAAATAGTTGGCAGAGGAAAAATATGGTAAAGAGGATAATATTGGTTCAAGTTTTCTTTCTTTTTTTAAAATTAATGAAACACTGATATATGCGTAAATTTCCTTTGCAGTGATCTCTCCTTTCAGGTATATGTATTAGTAGTCAGTTGAGATGCCACATGAACACGCTGCCATTGAGGTGAATATTGTTTTCTGCCATTGGAAAAATCATTCACAACCTGGGTGTTCCTCTAGTCTTCCCACTGGCTACTTCTGTCCAGAGTTTAGGTACCTCCCCTTACCTTGCTGCTGATAGCACAGCCAGCAACCGTGCAGGCTTTCAGCTGGTATGAGTATTCCTGAAATGGCCGAATGCCCTCTGTATCAGAGAAGCTCAATGATGTTCCCCGAAAGCATTCAATCCCATTTCGGAGAAGAATATAGTAAACAATTGGACCTAAAAGAGACAGAGAAATACCCAGATTTGAGTGTCAGAACATTTTAACTTTTTGCAAACAACTTACATGTCTTAGAGTTCTGAGGAAATGGGATAATATAGCATCACTTACTTTTAATTTGCTATTGGATTGCTATGTTCGAGCAGTTCTGAATGATATGTACTCTTATTGAAGAGAGGGATTCTGGACATAGATAAATAAGGAGTCATTTATGTTTATTTCCCCTCGCTACCAAACAAAATTACTTCCAATATTGAAACTATTTTGCCTTTCGTTAGCAGTCTTTGCTTGTTTGAAAGCAGCTCAGATATATGCTAGGATTCCAGAAAAAATTTCTGGGGCTAAACACTTGTGAGGCCTATTTTAAAAAATGAATGATTAGTAGGTACACACCTAAGGTTCCTTTTACTGGCAAATAATTTTTAATGGGTAGAAGCACGCCAATTACATGTAGATCACACTCATTTAAATTTCCTTATGGATTTACAGGATTTTGTTATTTCAATTTTAAAAGTAGCTTAATACCATTTGATTGTATAGGTTTCTTCCAATTTAAGACTATCACATCTTCAAAATTATCCATTTTGGTCCACCTAGGGGCACTCACTCCTTCAGGCACATCTTCTCTTGTCCTGGCTCTGATAGCTTTGCTGAATCCTCGCCCATAGCTATTCCATGCAGAAATCCTATACTCATACGCCATATAAGGCTCCAGGTTCACATCTGCAAAGGGAAAAATTGAACAGCGAGATTTTTAAAACATTTTTATTTTTTTACCATCATATTGAAAATGAATATCAAAACTTTTAAACACTTAAAAATAAATGCTTAATGCTCTAATCCTGTTGTGTGTCAATAGAACTCTTATCTCTTAACATTCTAAATCATAAAAAAATAACATTTTACGTGTTTATTGGATGCAGAGATATGGAATTCCACAGAATAGAATTCACCTTTTCTGAACAAGCGGTAACATGAAAGGAATGACTGAAAACCTAAAGTACTAGACTAATGTACATTGGATGTTAATGCTTCCCAAGTGTGTGTATCCTATACTTCCGTATAGGGCAGGTTCACCAACCTGCTTTTATAGTTTTATATTATAAATTTTACCAATTATTACATCATTCATATTACATTAAATTAAGTATATAAATTATAATGTACTTATTATGAGATACAAGACTGGAAACTTGGCTTATCATGGTTAGTGGATATAACCGACTGCACAATCCACTACATACATCCTTCCCTCTTTCACCAAACCAGAACAGAAACCCAAATCCAAAACAACCAATCTAAATGAAAGAATAAAACCAAACTGTTGAGTGTTTTGTACTGGCAATGATTTTATTAGATAATCATCCATGTGATTCAATGGTATCCCAAAAGTCTTTGTCTAGTTTTAAGCTTTGGTAACTTCAGAAATGCTACAAATTTACCAAAAAAAAAAACAAAACAAAAAAACCCAAAAAACTGGAAAATTTAATTGGCTAAATCTGTTTAATTTTGTGAATTTTGACTATGTTTGTATGTATGCATTTTTGTGTGGTGGTTTCTGGATGACTTTTCTCAGAGGGGAGATCAGAAGAAGAGGTCTTCCTCCTTGGGGTTTCCCGGCCACCTGCTCTATCTTCATGTGGGGTTGAGTCTCTGTCCATCCATGTGGATTTTTTGACCATATTTTCCTTACATATATCTCCTTACCATAAACCATGACCTGCTTACTTTATAGAATTAATATGAAAATAAAACGCATGAAGTTATGTGGCAGAACATCATAAAATGTAAACTGCTATAAAATAGAAGGGCTTATCTTCTGTCTTCATTTTTCTCTGGTAAGGGGGCATCTGCAACTTGTTACTTATGATGACCACTGGTGGGTGCCCAGCTCTCCCTTCTGTCCCGCTCAGAGGCCTCCTGGCTAGGGTCTAATTTTCCCAGTTTTCTCTGCAGCTTGGGCTTGTCATATGACTCAGATCTGAATAATGGAAGAAGCATGGAAGTGATATGGGCAACCTGTGCCTCGCTTCCTAAGAGGAAATCACTTGCTTTCCATTGACCTTCTCATCCCCTTTCGGTGGGCTGGAAGCAGGATGTTGTGGTGACCCAGGCTGCACCATGGGAAGGAGGGCAGCACCGGAAACGTGATGATCCATCAACTGGAAGGAATCTGGATCCCTGAATGACCGTGTAAGGGCTGAGCTGCCCGGACCATCCACCTACCCACAGACGGTCCCTATATTTTTCAGTCAATTGGCTGTAGCAGATTGAACTGCTCATTGTTAATAACTGTTATTTCCTACTCTTCAGGCCTACATCACCAGTTCTAATTTCAGTTGCAGTAGCTCGCCATGCTGTGTTCCTTGTTCTTTCCTCTGTGGCATTTCATCCTTTTCACTCTCTCATCTCTTATCCTTGTTTCTTTGTTTTCCTGTGAGGCCTGGTCTTTCAAAGATGCTCCTAGCCCATGAAAGAATTCTTTTTGCTTTACACATAAGGAAACATTGTTGAAATTTTGCCTTCCCTCAACAATCTCTCTCATTTCTGAGTTCTTTTTTTCTTTGCCAGAATCTCCAACTCTTTTTTAAAAAAAGGAAAAAAAAAACACCTTTTATCTCAAAATCATTCTGTATGTTATATGGGGCTAGTCTTCAAATAACAGAGGGTTCTGCTTTTTGGGAGGTATGCTTATTCAATTTTTACGTGTTAATGGCTTAAAAGTTCCACGCATACTTGTCTACAATCATTTCTTCAGCTGATAGAGTAATTCTTAAAAAATGTATATACAGGATTGTGTCATTCCATTGCTTAAAAACCTTTAATACCCACTCATTGCTGCATAAAGACAACCTGCTTAGTGTGGCATAAAAGGCCTTCATCAGCTGACCCCTGCTCTTTGGCCGCATCTCCATGATTTCTCCTCTCCTACACAGTGCTACATTCATATCAAGGGGCTTGTTTTTCACATCTTACTAGGCTTTCTCTCACTTCCTATGCTTTGTACATGTTGCCCTCTCTGCCTGGCTTCCCTTCCTTTAACCTGATATGTTTCTACTTGTTCTTCATTTCCCAGCTCAGGCATGATATCCTTCACAAAGTCTTTCCTAACCTCTTCAGTCTGGGTTAGATGTCTAGGCAATGCCCTTGAAAAGCATCCTATGCTTACTTCTATCAGAATTCTTACATGGACATATTTCTCATATTACAGTGTACTTATATTTGTTCCATGTCTGTTTGTATGGGCTTCAAATTCCTGATGGGAATTCTTATTTGTTTTCATAGCTGGTAGGCCCAATGTAGTGACTGGTTATTAGTAAAAATTTAAGAAATATTTTTTTGAAAAATGAAATGATTGTATGCATGAATGAATTTGGATGAAACTTGGTGTTGTTTAGCTTTTAATTGTAAATTTCGAAGAAAGGTGGACTTCTTAGTCCAAATTGGTCTCAATGGAACTTGTTTTAGCATGACTTTGGTGCTTCATTTTCTTCTTGGAAGAGAAACTTTTGTTATTTTTCATATTCAATTTAGTGTTCTTTGGTAGGCAAAGCAATCTGAAATATGGATGGTTAAATAAGTTAAATAAACATCTATTCTCTTCTGGAGAAGGCTATTGTAAATATGTCTTAAAGGACCTTCAAAATCTTGACCTTGATTTCAAAAGGCAGATAAAAGTAGGAAATTCTCTTGGATCATGTGCATCTGGACCAAATTCACTAATTTGGAAATGAGGGTCCTTAAATCTATAACTGGGAGTGGAAGGAAATTGGAGGGTTTGACGAATTGTCCTCTATCTTGAGGACTTTCATTCCAATAAATGTTTTTTGTTTGTTTGTTTGTTTTATTTTGTTTGCTTACAGTGTAATCCAAAAATGAGGTAAAGTGAAGCAAGGGCACCTTGTTCATACAGCTATTTCAATCTCGTAGGAGAGATGGAACAAGGGTCCGGATGCACATGACACACGGTAGAAATGAACGTCATGCTGATGTGGGAGAGGAGAGAGGGACTGGGCTCGAGAAGCCTGCACTGAGGACAATGGTCATCTGCACCCTGGGAATGATGAAGAAGGACATTTCAGGTGGGAGAAATAGCTTGAGGGAAGTTTGGAGCACTTTGAAAGGAACTCCTACACCATGTAGAGTATCTTAAATCAGCTGGTTTTGAAGGTGACATGATTTAAACCTGACATCTTCCCTTAGCAAGTTACTTTTATATATCTGACCCTCAGTTTCTTCATCTATTAAACGATCATACTTCCATGATTGCTTTGTGAGTAAATTAAGGTAAGGTTTTGAAGCCTCTAGCACATCACTGGAACCTTACCTTTATTCCTGCTTTCCCTCCTTAATCTACCCCCTCATTCCAGCATCTTGCCTTATTTTTTTGCAATCTTAAGGTTTGCCATTATCACCCACCATCGGTTACGTAAGGTAGAATGATGAGTCATGATGGAACAGAGCAGTTTTTTGTTTATTTAACCTTAGCTTGCTTGAATTATGTCACTTAAATGTATTCTACTTGACTCTAGATGGTGGATGATATATATGTACACACACACATACACTTAAGTTTTCAAAAGGCAGAAACAAACTCTGTAGGGACTTAAGTAAATGGACAAATAATAAAAATTTAATAGAGGGCAGAACTATTTTGGAGATGATCTTAAACTTTACACTGTTTTTCACTCAGCTTAGCCAAGCCTGAGAACCACTATTTTGGAGGAATTCAGTAGGGCCAAGATGGGACCTGAAAATTAATATTTTCAATAACTGTGAAGGTTATTGTTTCCAAGATGATGGCCATTTAGTGGCAACACCAGGCTGTGGGAGAGTGCAGTCTCTAGACACAGACCCAAGATCAGGAAAGGGATACTTTAAGCTCCTTCCCAGAATAATGCTGCTAGGTCTTACTGGTGATCATACAGGTTTCTTCCTCTTTTCTGCCTACAAGTACAGCAACATTCATTCTCTGCATTTATTGAAAGCCTGCATTCACACTTTTAAGAAATAAAATGGGGCTCACTGATGATTAACTGGATATGCCATAAAAGAACACATAAGTTATTTCCCTGTTCTGGATTTTCTACATGTTTACTTTAAAATAGTATATATCTTTGTTTAAATTTAGACTTTACATTTTTTTAAGCTACTAACTTTGAACAGATCCAAAGTGTGCCTTTAATTACCTTGTAATTAGCTAGCCCATAGTATGATGAAATTAATTGATATTAGGTTAAGGAGGGGGACGACATCAGAATGAAACAAATCTGCATTTTCTGCAGCTTTTCACTATCCCTACTAAGCTATGGACAGGTGGCTCAGTTTCTGTTACCTGTGAAGGAGAATGTGTTTACACTACCCGTGTGAACAGTCTCTTCAGCAGATGAGCATATTTCTTCTATTGATTCCTTGCCTGTGGAATTGTGAGGTCCTCTGATCACAGTACAAACGTGGCTGGTAAAGTTGAAGTCACACCTGCCGCAGTATGCTGTGGCTTCCAGAGATGCTGGGCAGACCGTCCCGCACTCTCTGGTTTCCTGAGTGGTAGAGGTGGGAAGAAGGAGATTTAAAAAATTCATTTGGACAGGGGCACCTGGGTACCTCATTTGGTTGAGCATCAGACTCTTGGTTTCAGCTCAGATCATGATCTCATGGGTCCTGTTCTCATGGGTTGTGGGATCCAGCCCTGTGTTGGGCTCTGTGCTCAGCAGGGAGTCTGCTTGAGATTCTCTCCCTCTACCCCCTCTCCCAATGCATGCGTGCTCTCTTTCCCTCTCTAAAATAAATAAATATCTTTTTAAAATTTACATTTAGATGTATGTGGGGCAGGTTTTTACAAGATGCAAATGAAATTTTCTTCCACTTAGATCATGAATAAATGTCTCAAGATTTATGGAAAGAAATGAAGGTGGTGTGTATACTAGAAAGAGCAGTTTTGCTGTGGATGACACAGATTTGGATTCAGAGTCCAGTTTTGCCTCTTCCTACTTCTGTGACCTTGAGCAAGTCACTTACACTCTTAAAGCCTCAGCTTCTTCCATTAGAAAACGGAAATCACATTTACCATGCAAGTTTGTTATGTGAATCAAATGAGATAACACCTGTAAATGCCTTACACTTAGATACGCTATAAATAAGAGCAGGAGTCATTATTTTATTATTGTTACTTTGACACTTTCCTAATGGAGCTTTAGAGAAAAATGTGATATTTGAGAATCTGCACTTTTGTGCTGTGGGGCAAGTCAGACTGCTAAAACTTTGTCCAAGTTTTAGAAAATCTAAATATTTCATGAACTCTCATTATAGTTATTATTATTTACCTTTGTAAACCTGTCCTCTGATGAATCTCTGGACTTCTTATTGTTATTGGTAAGTACTAGTGTGTTCTAATCTCAGAAAATGAAATACTTCATCATCCCAGATTACAGGAGATATATAAATAAGGCAACATTTTTGTAATGCAAAACTTTCCTTCATCTTTTCTTTACATAGGTGGCTTTATTTATTTATTTATTTATTTATTTATTTTAGAGAGAGAGCATGAGCGAGGGAAAGAGCAGGAGGTGGGGGAGAAGGAGGGGAAAGAATCTCAGGCAGACTCTGTGCTGAGCAGGGAGCCGGGCCCGGGGCTCAATCTCATGACCCTGAAATCATGACCTGAACCAAAATCAAGAGTTGGACATTCAACCAACTGAGCCACCCAGGTGCCCTAGACGGCATAATGTATTTAAAATAATTTTTTGGTATTTAAAATTGATCTAAATTCAATCTCTCACTTCATCTATGTTATTCTCCCAAAGGTTGTCAAAATAAAGCTGCTTCAGAAAACTGTGGTAGGATTTCCATTTGATTATAGAGAATTGAACACTGGCATTTAGCTCCATTTCCTCTTAAAGCCCAACCAAATGACAGTAAAGGAATATAAAAGTCCAAGGAAACAGAAAGGGAGCTAATACTCACAGGACAGCTCAAACATTTTTGGAAGCTGGGAAGTAGATGAATGTGGCAGAGACAATACCATATGCCCAGTAATGTCCATTTTGTTTTTTCTCCCTAGAAATACTAAATTTGCAAGTTTGGCTCAGTAGGAAAAGCCACATGACTAGAAATGTCTATGTCCTCACTCTACAGAAAGGATGTATTCTGCATCCAGGTGAGACCCATACACGTATACTCATCCACTCTCCTCTTTTCCATCGCAATCTGAGGGTCGTGTGTGAAGCCCCACAAGATGGAAGGGGATGGGGCTTCTGAGACATTTCTTGGAGGAGAGGTGCCTAACTCACACTGGACTGCAATGTGAAAAACTTTTTTAACTTTTATTCTGTTGACTCATTCCATATGTGAGTGCACTTGTTTTTATTTTGGCATAGTCTATCATGTCCTAGGTAAAACATAAATTAAAACCTTGAAGTTAGATATTGTCTTAAAAATAACAATAAAGCCCTAAATCCCATGGCATTGGCTTAATTGTTAGGTGGGCAGTGGCAAAGAAATACATACTGGGGTTTGGAAAGTTGGGGAACTCTGTTATGCTGTGGCTAAATATTTGATAAAACCATGACCTGGGATAACTGTCAAAGTAAGCCAGTGCTACTGAGCTCACAGCCCTAGGGGAGGTTATAATCTAGAAGATTAGCAGTAGGTTTGTGTTGTTCCTAGCTGCATTTTGATAAAGTGTTACAAAATGAGATAAGCTTAGAAAAGATTGGGTGAAATTAAAAGGAACAGAGAAAGTCCACTGGAAGATATAGGCCAGGAGGCCAGAGTGGGAAAATCAAATACAAGTCTGCATATTGCACAGTGAGAAACCCAGTCCCCTTTTCTACCAGTTCCCTGTATGCTGTCAGCCAGGCATATTGATCTAGGATGGATTATTAAGGATAGTTAATTAAGCATATCTGCTAAGGATTCTTGGTAATGTGACTCCCTGACCAAAAACCATCCTGCCACATGATTAGGTTACTTTGCACTCCCCACTAATGGATGCCTTTGCACAGTGAGCTTTCATTCAGCCTCCAATAGAAAGAATAGATTTAAAAACATAGAAAAAAGAACTGAGAGGGAGCAGAAACAAAGCAAGGCAAAGAAGAAAACTAAAATAATGCCAAACAATTGAGACAATTCAAAGAATAAAGCAAACAAACAATAAACAACAACAGCAATGGAATTAGTATTTCCAGAATGATAAAAAAGATATCCCATGAATGGAACAAGAGTGGGATGCCATGAATAAATAACAGCCTGCAAAAAAGAAAGAACCCTGAAAAACTAAAAAAAAAAAAAACAAAAAAAAATAGAAAATAAAAATATGATAGCTAAAAAATCAATCAATCAATAGAAAGGTTGGAAGATGAAGCTAAGGCAAAATCTGATCATGTTGAAAAAGATAAAGAGTTAACTAATCAATAGTCAAGAAATAAAAAGAAAAGATTGAAAGATTGGTTTAGGAAGTCCAACACCAAACTAATCAGTAAAAACAGAGATTAAAAAGAGAGCAAATTATCAAAGAAATAAAATAACATTTCTCAGAACTGAAGGTTATGAGACTTCACACTGAAAAAGTACACAAAAATGTACATCATAATGAATAATAATAATAATATCATCCACAAAGAGGCACACTGTCATGAAATTTTATTTTTAAAAATTTTTAAATGAAATTTTAGAAAAACAGAATAAAGAGAATGTCTTAAAAACTTTCATAGGAAAAAAAACATGGGTACCTAGGAAGAAACAGGGATCAAAATAGCAAAGAAAGTTTAAAAATTGCAGACATGATATCAAAATCCTCAGTGGAAATAATTTTTAACCTTACAGTGTGTACCTAGCCAAGCTATCAATCCAGTGGGAGGCTCGAAAAACGATCATTTCTAATGTCAAGCTCTCAAAAAATTTACCTTTTATGCACCTATACCCAAAATGATATTTCTCCAAAAGAAGGCATTAAGGCAAGAAACGGGGACCCTTGGATTGAGAACACAGGGACACCAACACAGGAGAGAAGTAAAAGGAATTCCCAAACCCACAGTTAGAGAAGACTCTCAGGGGAGAAATCCCATAGTGGTCCAGTCCTTATTGGATAGAAGTCTCCAGGAAAGAAGTCTTCAGGAAACACAATGCAATCTACAGATTGAACTTTACCTGTAACACACTGCTTGATTTGGCCTTCAGAAATATTGTCCTAATCATAATTTAAATATGAATATTCAATATGACTGTTAATTGCCCTTCATAAAGCCAAGTTAAGTCAATTTAAAAGATCATGTATATATCCTGAATATTGTTGTCGAATAATGGAAGCTCTATCTTCCTGGAACCAAAATGGGATGCCTGGGAAACAAATGTGAGTGATCAGTAATGAAACAAATAGTTGTGAGCAGCAGCGTCATTTTTGAAACTAAAAGGTTTTCTATCTTCATTTTTCAAATATGAGTGCCCCTTTTAGAGTTTTCTACATAGATGTTTCTTAACTGGTCATTTTAAAGACATGTCCTCATGAGGCGCCTGGGAGGCTCAGTCGGTTAAACATCTGCCTTTGGCTCAGGTCATGATCTCGGGGCCCTGGGATTGAGCCCCACATCAGGCTCCACATTCAGCGGAGTCTGCTTCTCCCTCTCGTACTCTCCCCACTCCACTGTTTGCACTCTCTGTTCTCTCTCAAATAAATAAATAAAATCTTAAAAAAAAAAAAAGAAACATGCCCTTGCAACATCACCAGCTTTTTAAGACTGTGAATTTCAGAAAAATTTCTCAGTCCAAACTTCTGAAAAAATTGGCCTGGAATAAATGTAAACTTTGGGAGCATAGTGTTGGAGAGATTTCTTTCGTAGAATTGGCTATTTTAAAGTTGTGTACAGGTCAGACCAATTTCTAAAAACATTTTGTAGATGAAGATTATTTTTGATGGGTATTTTGTATGATTAGTCCATTAGTACTTATTCTCTTTAATAACTTTATGAATTGTCTTAAGATTAATTGTTGCAAAGTGCTTGCTGGGACCCTAACAATCTCAAGAGTTACTTTACATCCCAAAGTATATGGTGTCCACACAATGACTGTATAGTTGCATCAGTCGGCAAGAGCCCTTCCATTGTCTATGACCCAAACATCCATTTGCAGCCATCTCCTAATGGCAGATTGCTACAGAACAGAGTAGGGTGTCTGGTTTTTCAATGTCCACAATCCGTTCCTTAAAATGGGAGGTTTCTGGAGTCAAGTTTAATGCTAACAAAACATGACATGTCTGTCTGTGAAGCATCTCAACATCCAAACAAATGGTACACTCAGAGGCCTGTTCACTTTCATGGCTGGCAGGCATTTGCTGATCTTCCACTGTCTCAAGGAATAGGATATAAGCACGAGTGAATTTGCTGTATCTAAAGTCGCTATCAAAGGAAAGTGTTGGATTATGGTTAGGGGCCCAGAGGGAAGAAGCCAGGATTGATCTCCTTTTCCATCCCCAGCACCCATGGACAAAAATGGCATGACACAGAGGTCCCAGCTGACAAGTGCTGGCTCTTTCGGCACACAGACTTTCAGTCTTGCACTGATCTGAAGTGCTGGGTAAAGCTTCCTGAGAACAGCTAATCATTATTAATTCCTTTAGAATTCATTGCAATAACATCAATCACAGCGAACTCATTTGGTATTAATATGGATGTAATATGAAAATGAATAATGCACACAGGAGTTTTTATATTCCTATTTTAGAAAAATAGTTATGAACAATGTATTTCTCTTTCCATTGTCAAATCAGCACCTCTGAGAGGTTTTCTATCAATTACCTTCATCATCATTCCAGTTGAAATCTTGTCAGAGCAAACATATTTCAAAGGATTATATCCAACTCCATTACAGCATTTCTGGCTCTTTGGAATAAGTTCAGTCTCGCAGCATTTTATTGGCACTGGGTCATTCTTTTTAACATGTGCTTTAGACTCTCCACTGGAAGCTGAACAGCATATGGTATCTGACATATTCACATAATCCTGCCCACAACAGAACATCCCTGCAACAATAAAATGTTATATATGAATATGAAATAAAAAAAAGGGAAGAAAACGGAGACTGCTGTAAAGTTTGGTATAAAAATGTCAGACTCAGGCAGTCGCTGAAATGGTACAATACCTGAGGTAGTGTTTCCCTACCAAGGTGATTTAAATGTGCAGTGAGGGGTCCTTCTTACCAAGAGCACTAGACACTAATTAGGTAAAGAACACACAAGAGGAAGTGTTTCAAAATCATTCAGGGGGCCAGACTTCTTCCAAGCTCCATTAAAAAAAAGCCCTGATTTCCGTCACGAGAATTACCTGCCCATTTTGTGATGATAACATCGTGTTGCAGAAAAAGGGATGAAGTACAGGGGATGAGAGGAAAGCTCTAGAAATTTGCAAGGGAGAGGTCACCGAGGCACTCTAGGATGAAAGCCTAGACAGAGTGGAGAGGTAGGACCATCCTGGCACTGGAGATGCTGTGGTAGAGGTCTTGTAAGTTTTTGCCCGGCTTTGTCTAGGGTGCACATTTTACTTCTTGTGAATCCAGCAGCAATGGTGACCATTCTTTCCTCAGGAGATAGATTTGTTCAAACCAGCTGAGCTTGCTCACCAATCAGGTGAACAATTTGGCCACTATATTTTGAGCAGCACTGTGTTCTAGACCCATCCCTGGACATGGATTAGAGGTTGGAGGCAGAAAGACCCTGTAAGGGGGAGCATTGATCGCCACTTGTTGAGGAAAGACATGTATGCCTTTCACACCAAAGAACCTTCTTTCTTGCACCAAATTCAGTTTAACTGCCTGTGTTCACATCATTTAGATCTTGCCATAGAAGAGATACAGTAGAATTTAGACATAAAAGCCTGAATAAATAAACAATACTCTAGAGTCAGATTAAGCCAGAAATTAAGGTACCTACACCCCATGTCACAATGCTATTATATCAGAATTTATATCCAGTGATATAGCAGCACAGTGTGGTGAATGATTTATTTTAATTAGAATTTTGTTTATTTATTATTAGTCCTGAGTGATAACATAAAGAACCTCAACTTCAAAGTGCCCTGGGGTCCTGAATTGTTTGTTCTGGTCCTGTACAAACACCTGCATTATGAAAGACACTCCTAATAATAGACCAGCGAGCTTTAAGTGCTTTTTATTAAAAAAAAAATACTGAAAGTAGACACTGGCTTGGTACATACCTTAAGAAAGATGTTTAGTCACACAAGACTCCAAAGAACTCTCTCACTGATCTTTCCAATTTAAAAAATATCTCCTGATATTTTAAGATGATGTATATTGATCATAACGGACTTTTTGCATGCCGTCTAAATGTGGTAACTGTTCAAAGTAATTGGTTTAAAAGTAAACTGTTTTCTTTGGTGATTATTAATAATTTTCATTGTTTTAACATTTTCAGGAAAGAATTTTTTTCACATAAATACACACAGCAGAACTATCATTGTAATCTGAGTTTTGATTATGATAAAATGGTAAAAATGATCGATTATACACACACATGCACACACACAATGAAAAGAAAAATCTTCAAGTTTTGCATTGTTTGGACATTTTTTTTTCCGCTGCTTTCTGATCAGACATTTAAATACAACCTTGGTTTTTTTACTGTCATTTATTTTTTCTCTAGCAGTTTTCTTAAAATAATTCATGTTTCCATTTTAAAGAGCAATCTGAAAACTGAAAACTGGTCCTTTAGGGAGCAGAATATATTCTCCCTCTCTACTCCCAAGTTACTTGGTGGTTTCACCATGTTTTAAGTATAAAATCAAAATGCAGACATTGACCTAATTCGAAACTCCTAATCAGTCATCTGATCGCTCTGAGGGACTTTTGACAGGTCAACTAAAATTTTGATAATGAACTGTTTTTACACTAGGGAAAAAAAAAGGCTGCTTTCCTTCACAAAGAGTTTCATCTTTGTTTCACTGAATTAAAATTTCCAGCCAAGATTCCACTCTCATAACAAGAAGTGACTCCCTTTCTAGTTTCTTTGGTAAACCATTACTTCTTTAATTATTATCAACCTTGTTCCAGTGTGATAAATTGCTAATTACTTAATACCCTAATCAGCGTTCATTCTTTGCACAGATAAACTGTGACAGTGCCATTAATTTAAATAGTAATTTCACTTAATGGCCAGAACGGCACACCAGATTTTTATGCAGCATTTTCTGAAGACTGCATCCATCACTGCAATATTCTGACATAAAGATGTCTGACGTGCACTAACTCACTTAGGGAGAGCAGATGTTGCAGAGCAGAGTTTGCTAGTAATTCCCATAGTGCATCACTTCAGCATGAATGAGCTGCAAATTCAGAGACAGACAATCTTCTGAAACTGCATTGCAATAACTTTTGACCCCTGCCTAGTTTATCACATATAGCACTTGACTTTTGAACTTTGACATGTAGAATGCACAATTTTAAATATGCCAAAAGAAAAACAAAACAGGTTGTGTATTGTTGACGGATCGATATATTCTTCCAGAGGCTGTTCCTTAAATCTGTACAAAGGTGAAGATTCTCCTTGGACAGATGTTACTAAAGTGGTACAGTACACATAGAGCTATTAGATATTTATTTTTGATAGCAAGCTGCAATATATTTTATCTTCCCAAACAGCATATATATATCCAACAGATAGCTTCCATTTTATTGGATACAATTGGGAAAACAGTGAAGGAAAGAATCTTTTACTCACAATACTATGAATAGTTTCAATATGTTACTAACACTCATTTAATGGCCAGGGCTGACAAGGAAAGCATTTATAAACATATAGTTCTGATGAATTTCTAAATTGTTAATTCTGTAAAACAGGGGCTCCATTTTTCTAGAAAAAAAAAAAAGACCAAGAATTATGAATCATGCTTTTGAGATAAATACAGTAAGGTAGTAAAGAACAAAGTCTAGAACATGACAGATTAATGTGCAACTCTGGGACTGATCATGGGGACCATATTTTAAGCCAAGGGACTATATTTTAGGCCTATAAGACTGAAAAAAAGTTTTGTGATTAGTCATTCTTAGGACACACTTATAAAATTGGCAGAATACGAAAGAAAAGAAATGCATGCTTGTCTCCACCAGTAGATGGCCTCACGACTACCACCACAAAACTGACAAAGAAAGGGTAGAGCAAAAATGTTCCCCAAATCGTTGAGATGCATTTTTTCTACGTTTCACCTTTCAAAAATTCATTATGTCACATGGAAATCTTCCTAGAAAATATTCTTTAGTACAGCCCTTTAACAATGGATTTCTGTGCTGTATTTCCCTCTTTGCAAAGTTTCCAGATCCCGTCTTCTATGACAAATAGGGGTAGTCATTCGTTCTCCTGAAGTCCTACTCCAGGACATGGAAACTCAGTATTCTATTACAAAGCAGTTTCAACCCAGAGTTTCCTATCCGAGGCTGCATGGACAACATTTATAATAGAGATCAGGCAATACGTTCCAAAGGTATGTCATGATCAGTTTCTCACAGCTAACAGAAAATCCTGGTCTCTTTGAATGATAGGGAGACTTTAATGTTCATCTCTTAATACTAAAAGATATAATCAAGTCCAATCCAAGATTAATGGCATAAATGATAAAACCATACAAGCAAACACTAAGAATAAAAAGAGTAATAAAGAGGTTTAAAATACATTCAAAGAAAATGGTTAAGAATACATATCCACTGCAATGATGAGCATGACTTTCATCCCGAGATACCTGTATAACACTCCTACACAACTCATCTGCCCAGAGAGAGCAGTAAAAATATAAACGCTACCCCAGCACTTCTGTTCCAACAGCATCTGTTAATTCACTCCATTTATAAAATACATATTGACAAAGACAACTGAACTGGGACCAGGGAGATTTGATTTGGTGTGAGAAAGTCAATTCAATGTGATTTTGTTAAACGGCTCCTGCAGGCAAATAAAAGAGTTTAAGTAATAAAGTACATAAAGAGATGTTTTACGAGCCAGCCCAGTCTTATGGCAGGCACACAATGCCAGGCAGTAAGAGAGGCCAGGCTTAGGAACAATATTATGAGATCCAAACCCTCATGTAGCAGGTATGGTGTTGCTAGGTTGAGGAGAAAAAGGGCCATATGGATATTCTGGAAGGTCACTGAGGTCACAGTCATTAGGGGCGACAGGAGGGAGCGCAAGCAGAGTGAGGAAAAAGACAGGTGGAATGTGTCTATTGACACTGAAACCTGCAGGAAGGTCAAGAGAATAAAAAGAGATTCTTTTCCTTTTTAAAAGTATCATTCCTTCCGTCCACCATGATTACCAGCCTTGGCAGAATTGCAGAATGTCGTGAGAAACTCTAGAGCGAAACTTGATTCACAGGAGCTGAGTAATGTTGCAATCTGCTTAAATATTTGACAAGCGTGGAAAATCACAGGGAAGTCAATAAGAAGTGATTCTGAAGTTGGGGCCCATGGATGGACGTCAGGGGTATATGAAATTGCAGGCAAATTTCTGTGTAGTATTTGCAGTGAGGCTTTGTAACTTTCAAAAGATTCTTAAGGGAGTGTATGGCCCCCAAAAGATTAGGAACCATTGTCCCAGGGGATAGTTACCTCTACTTCATTTCTCAAAACAGGTATGTTTTACTTTTTGGCAATAGTGTTCTGACTTATCTTTCCTTCTCCTTCACATTCATTCTGCCACCAAAATCTAATTTATTGCCTTAAATCACAGTTCTTACCATCACATTGACCCTTCCTTGATTACTGAATAATGTTCAGATCGTTTTGCCTACTCAGACATATCTCCCTCTGTTTCCTTGCACACAGTGGATCCCTCCAACAAACCCAACTGTTCACTACTACTTGGACATGCTTCACAGATTGCCAATTTCACACGTTAGCTCAAGCTATGCCCTTTAGCTGAAATGTCCTTCTTCCATCTACACATCTCAAAATCTTACTCATTATTTGAGGTTCCAATCTAATGGTTTAGCTTTTTCCATCACCTTGCCTGGAGTGATCTCTCAGTCTTAAGAATATACTTTGTTCCTCCCTCTCTTATGGACTGTGTTTAACCTTATGGGTACTTTCCTCCTTAATTAGATTATAAGTCCTTAAGGATAAAAATGGAATCAGCCATTTTTATAATCACAAAGCACCAAGAATACTGTATTGAACATAGTCACTACATAATACATTTTTATCAAATGAAGGAATACGGCAATTGACTAAAAAAAGGGACAAATGAACAGATGCTAAAATGAGACATTTTTGCTGTTATGTTAAAACTCTGACTCATTATGGTATGGAGGGGGCAATGCTTTTGCATCTCCCAGACCTGGCATCCATTGTTCTGTCTTTAAGGGACATATTTTTAGCTACTCATCTAGAAGAGGAGATACTCAACCGGTTAATCATAGCACAGGGTAACTAACTAAGTGCCATGATTTTCTAGTACACATGATAACCATGCATTAAAGCAGTGATGCGTGAAGTTTGGTCTCAGGACCCTTTACACTTTTACAAATAATTGAGGACTCCAAATAACTTTTGTTTATGTTGGTTATATCTGTTGATAAATACTGGGTTAGAGCCTAAAACAAAAATTTTTGACTTTTGTACTTATTAATTCATTTAAAATAATAAATATATAACATGTTAACATAAATATTTATGAAAAATAAATGCATTTTCCAAACTGAGAAAAGTGAGTGGGAAGAATGACACTGTTTTGCATTTTTGCAAGCCTCTCTAATGTCTGGCTTACTAGAAGGAATTAACTTCTCATACCTGCTTCTGCATTCAACTGTTGCAATATCACATGCCATGTAACCTCTGAGAAACTCCACTGTATACTCATGAGAGAATGAGATTGAAAAAGGCATATAATAGGTTAGTATTATTATGAAAGCCATTTTGATCTCACAGACCACCAGCAAATGTCTTTCTGCAAAGAGTCAGACCCTTAGAAGTCCCAGATTATTCTTTATAAGTCACTGTCTCAGGGCTCAGCACTCCTACGTAGTACCCTGTCTTCTAACTTTGGCATACATTAGGTGTGCAGTCAGAGGGCAGAGTTGATAATGCTTCTTTTTTTCCAATCTTCCAGAAAATGTTTACAACTTGATAGTTTATTATACTGGCCCTGCTCAGCAGACCTGACAAACATCGATATGGCTTGGGTTGGAGAGTATGCAATGCCTGTCCAACTATCAGAATGATCAAAGAATTTAAGAGCTTGGACTTTGTCTCCATTTAGATGGAATTAGAAACCCTTCTTAGCCACAGTAGCAAGATTCACAGGCAAATCTCCCAGCCTCCCTTGCATTTAGTTCTAGTCAATGAAATGTTAATTAAAATATTTGCTATTCCTAGACCTGGCAAATAAAAAACTCACACACACGTTATTCCATGCTCTTTTCCCCTTCTGGCTGCAGAAATGGGTACAACTCCCAGGTGACCATAGAATCTGGCAGTTCAACGGTAGCTCATAACTAGGAAAGAGAGCTGACCTACAGAAGGTTCGTATGTCGGTGCTATCAGATAAGAAAAAGTGAACCCCGGTTGTATTTGAGCCTTTACAAATTGGGGGATTCATTTATAATAAATAGCAATTAATGTTACCTAAAATAATGCAGCCATTTGCTAGCTATGTGATCTGGGGGCAGTTTCTCACTTTTGTGAGAAGTGCTTCTGTTTCCTCATCTTGAAAATGGAGAGAAGACGAGTACTTACCTCATAGGGTTGTTGTGAGGTTTAAGTGTGTTATAAATGTGTTGATGTATATGAAGCACGTAGAACTCTGCTTCGCGAATAGTGAACATAGAATGTTGTTTACTTTTCGTCATAGTTGTATCTTGTGACCATCGTGTATATCTTTTAGTCAATAAGCAGTGTCTAGGAGACACTTGACCAGGCTGGATTCCTTGACTGGACTTCAGTTATCTCTAGGACATTAACTTCTTAGGCCTACAATTCATGGGGAAAATTTCTGAAGGGACTATGTGTCTACACTGAACTCTTGTGTATCATATGATTTAATGCATCATTCATTTTCAAAGATCGAGCCAAGTTAGTTTTTGTTTTTGTTTCTTGGTTTTACCTGGCAAAGTCAACTTTCTTGCTACCTTATACTGAAGATCCAGGTGTCCTGTGCCACGTATTGGAGGTAATCCTTAAATTTTGGGGGTGAATTGAAGTGTCCTAATTGTAACCTAATTCTGTTGCATATAGGACAACTATCCATCATCACTATTTTCTGGACAGTTGATACAGATCACAAAATGACATGGGACTATAAAACAGCTTGACAATATATATATTAAAATCTTCCTCTAAATATGTCCCATTGGGTTGGATTAAAAAAGAATGCATAGATCGATATAGTGTGGATCCAGATGGGTGATTTATAACTTCATAGAGTAGTAAATGCCTTGGAAACACACTTGATGATTGTCCAAAGATAAAATGAAAAACTAGAAATCAGGTATTTTTTGGCTCAAAGGAGGAGAAAAATCTTTCCCATACTGGGAGTACTGAAATTTAGTTGTGAATAATATAATTAAGCATATTTACTTATTTAAGGGCTATGAAAATACTGAGAGTTTAGTATTCTTGTTAAGGCGCAAGAGTCAGGTACCCCAAGGATTGATACTTTTAAAATTGTTTTGATTGATTAGTTTTGTTCTTGAAGTGTTCTTAGCAATTTTCATCAGAACTTTACATAGAAGAGAATATGTACAAAAATATGGTATTTAACAATAATACTACAATAACTTAAATTACAATTACTGATATTATGGGTAACACTGATGGTTTTTTTAAAAAAGAAGAAATTATAGAAAAACAATAGGGAATTCATAGTTCATCTGCATCAAGATGCAGATGACGTCCTGAAATCATGCTCAGAGAAGGGCTGGAGTTCTACCACTTGCTAGTTGCACAAGCAGATTTATCCTGAAGCTGATGAGCTTGAGTTTCAGGGCCCTTTGCTTATATGAGCCCCTTCCAAGGTAGGCACGGTTACATATTTTTATAAAATTAGCAAATGTATAATATTTAACTACAATTTGTTATGGCCTCTGTCCCTTGCCCCTTTAACTTACCTTCTGTCTTATGTGTCCTTGTATTGATTAAAATAGAAGAGTGACCAAGTACATTTTTTAAATCTAACTAAGGGGAAGTTGATTTGGGAAAATATTTAGTTTGGGTTCAGTAGCTATGTTTATATGACTTCTGTCACTTCTATAAAAAAAGTCATTAAGGTTTGAATAGGCCATTTTAACTGCAGTTTAGAGAGATAAGGATATGAGAAATTACAGACTCCTAATTTGGATGCATGTAAAGGGAAGCTTTAAAGAAAGAGAAAGATCAGACAAAAAATTAATGGAATATGAAACAAAAGCTGTAAAACTGAACAACAGAATCAACTGAAATATCTGACATCTGGAAGAGAATTATAACAAAATAAACTTTAGATTATAACAAAGGTAGTAAACTATTAAAAGAAAATGATGGATGTAGGGTTGAAGCATAAATTATTACAAATTATGAAGAGAGGTAACTCATAAATATATTGGAAAAATTTATACTTTTGCTGATGTGTAGATGTGTAGTGACATCATGATAACATACCACTCAAATTCAATCATATAATAAGAATATCCATGAAACTCTGCTTAACGATGTTGTCAATTCAACAAATACTTAAGACAAGTCACTGCAAATCACCTTAAGACAAGAAAACTTAAAATGCCCTTAAATCTTAGAAAGGTCCTTGGTAGGTATTTCTCTGAAATTGACACTAATCCTAAACATTTACATAATATTACAATAATAAATTTTGAAGCTTAAAGCCACTTTTTAAAACTTGAAATAATTAAAAATGTTTTGATTAATCATGTGACAGGAAAGAATGAATTATCTTTCTAGAGACAAATGGTACAAAGCCATTGTCCCATGAAGATGTGATCAAGGATATAAGTTAAACATGTCAGGGAGAGAAAAGACGGATATCAGAAGTTATAGAATCCAAACATACTATTTTTATGTTAGTGGGATTTGCTAAGTTTCCTTTTTTTGATTTGTAATTTTTATAATTTATTTTCCCCTTCTAAGTAAATATTATTTTTATATTTTGTCTTATCTTAATCATTTAATTTTCTTTCCTTAAAGAGGGTCCCCCAAATTGTATAACTTCCAGGCACCCCAAAATTTGCATCTGACTACAATGTGATCTTGGACACTGTCTAATCTCTGTGCCTCAGTCTCCTCATTTTTAAAATGTAAACAACAATAGAACCTATCTAGTAAGATAGTTATAAAGATTAACTGAAAAAAAAGACTAATTGAGGTAATAATGTATAAGACATTGGGCATAGTACTTGGTTGATAGTAAGTACTCTATCAATGATAATGATTGCTCTTAAAATTAGTATTAATTTAATAGCTATAAAAGAATAACAGAGCAAAAGAATTGACATAATGTCATCAATAATAATTTTGTGTACCGTTAGCATCTGTGAGGAAATTTGCTAGGAAATATTCTCTTGATCCAGAACTAATGCATTCATGTGTGTTTTGTTTTTGTTTATGGTGGGTATGACACTTTTCAAGAGGAAAGAGTTTTGATCCATTTTAATGAAATGCATCACATGAACATAAAAAATATGAAATTGCATTTTTATTTGTGATACAATATGTACTTAAATTTTGCATTAGATATAATTAGCATAAGCTTTAATTCCTTATTTGCTTTATACCTAGGGCAAGTTTCTCAACCTTCCTGTTTCTCATATTCTCCAATCAATGAAAAGTAGACAAGGGCTCCTTACCTGGAAGGCGACTGTATGCCATGCCCTCTTCCTCTCCACCACAGCATTCTAAATCTTTGCTCACAATCTGTCCACCACAGCACTGCTGGCCATGGCCATCATGAAGCCTCCCAGCACAGCAAATCTGGTTTCCTGAGGTGGAGTAAGGCATTCTGCCACAGCAGGAGTCACCGATGCCAGTGGAAACCCGATTGTGCTGTTCATCTGGACAACATACTTCACCTGTCAATTTAGGACAATAATAATCATTGCATGAGTTAAAAAAATATGCTTTGACTCACAATGAAATTTTATCACAATCATCTTGCAGATGCCAACTGGTTCACAGAATTACTAGAAAGAATGCTGTCATTTTGGAGTTGCAGAATTTCAATACAACATTAAACTTTTTGCATTAAAGATGTATAAAAATATGTTTACTCACATACATATGTGGTAACATAGAGGTAATGTTATGTTGCCTATTTCCTCTCTCACCCCTAAGAAATGAGCACATTAGGTCTGGTAACATGATTAAGTAGCATTACAAAAAAGTTTGCCTACAAATACTTTTCTATCTATGTAGTGTATTTTTTTTTTTTTTTAGAAAGTGGGGTGGATTTAGAAATTGACATAAAACTAGCATTGCCTAGATTATATTTTTTAACCAAATTATAGTCATTTAAGTAAACAAAATACTTTCAATGTGAAGGTCAATTAAAAGAGAGGTAAAAATACTATATTCAAGTCAGCACATTAGTACTTTGCTGGGCTGTGGAAGACACTGAATTTCACTAATGTAGTTGCACCCACACTCCCCCTTTACATGATGCTCTGGGAAACTTGAAACAAGAATAAGATAGTCTTTTGCCTGGTGCTCTGGTATCAAAGAGTTTAAATTTTATAAATATCAATAAGCAGCATTTTAGGGGGGTATGAAGATGGTCTATAAGACAGGACAATTCTAAAGGACAAAAAAAATTAAATTTCATCTTTTAAGGATACTTTGGAAAGGACTACTAACAACTTTGTGTATCTAAAATTAAAACTGCACTTCTCCTCTCTAGCTCATGACCAACTCTCAGTTGACCTCCTTTCTGAACCCTCGAATCTGGACTCTCTCCTCCCTCTTGCTTTACTCTTCTTTGTCCTCCATCTTCAACAGACCCTCTTCTCTTCACTTCCCCCTTTAAAATATATCTTTCTCCCAGGACAATATTCCTTCATTTTATCTTATAAGGTCTGTGAGTATATTGATCAACCTCTGGCAGTTCTTATAGTTCTAAACCATGGTCCAGGTAAGATTTACATAATCTAGTTAATGACTTGCCAAACCTTCTTAAGAAAAGGAAGGCTTAGGTTCACTAAAAAATTTAGGATTGCCTCAGGAATTTTTAGTCCTGGACTTCCTGATCTCTATCAATTAGTTTATCTATGTGTGAGGTCGAGATATGCCAAAACTTGGTTAGTAAAAGCAAGATGAATTACCTACCAAAATGATATTAAAAATATGGGGCAATATTTATCTATAGATAGATATGTAAAGACTATAAAAAATAAGACAAGAACTCTTAGCAGGTATTCTTGAAGTCTTTCTTGTCCATATTCATTGGTCAAAAATCCATCCTAGTAGATGAAATGTACAAATTACTAGAAACACACAGCCTAAAAGACTGAATCATGAAAAAATAGAAATTTTGAATAGATCTATAACTATTAATGAGATTGAATCACTTATTAGAAACCTCCCAATGAAGAAAAACTCTGGACAAGATGGCTTCACTGGTGAGTTTTACCAAACATTTAAAGAACTGGTACTAATCCTTCTCAAGCTCTTCTAAAAAACTGAGATATTTCCTAACAAAATTTATGAGGCCAGCTTTGCCCTGATACCAAAACCAGACAAGACCCTTTAAGAAAAAACAAAACAAAAACTACAGAACAATATCCCTTATGAAAATTGATGTAAAAATCCTCAAGAAAATGCTAGCAAACTGAATTCAAGAGCACATTTAAATGATTATACAACATAACCAAGTGGGATTTATTCCTGGAAAGCATGCAAAGATGATTCAACATATGAAAGTGAGTTTGATATACCATATTAACAGAATGAACAAAGAAAAACACGTGATTACCTAAAATGATGTAGAAAAAACACTTGACAAAATTCAATACCATTCCATTATAAAAACATTCAATAAACTAAGAATAGAAGGAAATTACCACAACACAATAAAGGGCATGTATGAAAAACCCACAGCTAACATTATAATCAATAGTAAAAGCTTTCCCCCTAAGATCAGGAAGACAAGGCTGTCAGCTTTTGCCACTTGTATTCAACATAATATTGGAATTTATAGCCAGAGCAATTACATAAGAAAAAGAAATGAAGAACATCGCAACTGAAAAGGAAGAAGTAAAATTATCTCTGTTAATAGGAATGTAATCTTATATGTAGAAAACCCTAAAGATCTCACAAAAAAACCCCGTTAAAACTAATAAAAGAATTTAGCAAAGTTGCAGAATACAAAACCAACATGTAAAAATTAGTTGTGTCCCCTAAGCATGAACAGTCTGAAGAGGAAATTTTTTGAAAAAGCAATCCCATTTACAATAGTTTAAAAAATACTCAAGAATAAGCTTAACCAAGAAGGTGGAAGATTTGAACACTTTTGATGAAAGAAATTAAAGAAGACACAAACTGGACATCCCGTGTTCATGGATCAGAAGATGATATTGTAAAAATGTCAATACTACCCAAAGCGATCTACAATTCAATGCAATCTCTATTAAAATCCCAACAATATTTTTTGCATAAATAGAAAATCTATCCCCAAGTTGCAATGGCATCTCAAGGGACCCCAAAACAATCTTGAAAAATTGTTGAACAAAGGTGGAGGTCTCACACTTCCTGATTTCAAAATTTACTTCAAAGATACAAACAGTATTACAAAAATACAATTAATAATCAAAAGTGTGGTCCTGGTACAAAGACAGACATATAGACCAATGGAATAGAATAGAGAGCCCAGAGATGAAACTTTACAAAAATGACCAAATGATTTTCAACAAGGGTGTCGAGACCATTCAATGATGAAAGGACCATCTTTTCAACAAATGGTGCTGGGAAAAGTAAATATCCACATGCAAAAGAATGAAGTTGAACCCTTACCTTATACCATATATAAAAATTAATTCAACATGGACCAAAGACCTAAATGTAAAAGCTAAAACTATAAAGTTCTTAGAAGAAACATAAGGAGAAATCTTCATGACATTGGATTTGGCAATAATTTATTGGTTATAACATCAAAAGTACAAGATAACAAAAGAAAAATAGATGTATTGCACCTCATCAAAATTTAAAAGTGTTATGCATTAGAAGACACTGTTGACTGTATAAAAAGGCAAACCATGGGAGAAAATATTTGTAAATTATATAACTGATAAGGGACTAATATCCAAAATTTCTAAAGGACTCCTACAACTCAACAATGAAAACATAACCCGTTAAAAAAGGGCTAAAAGACTCATATAGATATTTCTCCAAAGAAGATATACAGATGGCCACTAATCATATGGAAAGATGTTGAATATTGCTAATTATTAAGAAGATGCATATCAAAATCACTATGAGATACCACTTCATAGTCAGAAGAATGGCTATTATAAGTAAACCAACAGAAAAGAATATGTTAGCAAGGAATTAGAGAAACTGGGACTTTTGCACATAATAAACTTGCACATCACTGTTGGGAATATAATATAGTGCAACGCCTGTGAAAAACACTATGGCATTTCCTCAAAAAGTTTCACATAGAATTTCCACATGATCCAGGAATTTCACTTCTGAATATAAAGCTAAAAAAAATGCAAAGCAGGACTCAAACAGATATTTGTACACCAAATGTTCATAGCAGTATTATTAACAATAGTCATAAGGTGGAAACAATCCAAATATTCATCAGTAGATGAATGGACAAACAAAATGTGGTATATACATACTATGGAATGTTATTCAGTCTAAAAGATGAAAGAAATTCTGACACATGTTAGAACACAGATGAAATTTGAAAATATATTAAGTGAAAGAAACCTGTCACAAAATGATAAGTATTATATGATTCTACTTATGAGGTACCTAGAGTAGTCAAATTCATAGCGACAGAAAATAGAATGGTGGTTGTCAGGGGCTAGGGGAAAGGGACAATAGGGAGTTAATGTTTAATGGCTACAGAGTTTCAGTTTGGGAAGATAAAAGTGTTCTGGAAATGGTGGTGGTGATGATTGCACAATCATGCAAATGTATTCAATGCTTCTGAACTATGCACCTAAAAATGGTTAAAATTATAAATTTTGTTCTGTATACTTTACCACAATAAAAAAAAGTCCAGTTTCATCAACAGGGGAAACATAATTCCATGCCTAGTTTCAGAGACCACTTAGCTACCATTAGGAATACTCTGTTCTCAATGTAAGTCAAGATTTCATAAATTTCTCAGAAATCAGAAGATAGGATAGTAGACTATGTCTTCTCTCTAAATTATAAGAATTTGCTGAGTACCTGGAAGATACTTCGGCTCAGAAAAAAGAAAAAAAATAGATCAAATTAATATCTTTTCAGATTAAGCAATTAAATAAAGCCAAGAACAAGGACATATCTATGTCTAGTCTACACAAAGACAACTGTCATTATTGTAAGGAAAAGGGACATTGGAAGAACATTTGCTCTACTTTAGCTAGAAAGATTCAAAAAAGGAAAAGGACAAACATTGACACAAGAACCTCTTTCTGTGAAAGTAGCTGCTCTGGTCAATCTATACCTGCATTTAACACACACAAAAAGAGAACTTTTCATGCACTTGTAGAAACTGAAGTTTTCATAACTAACTGATATTGAGGCTACACTATCTACCATAAATTCTATGTTTCTATCATCCCTTCCTAGGAACAACCAAACTGTCTCAGAGGTAGAGATTTCAAATACCTTTCAGTCTCTCCCTTTGTCTTTGTCTTCACTTTAATCAACACACTTTTCTGCTAACTTAGTATTTTTTCCACTCTGGTGCATTTGATGGGAGGAGATCCACTTTGTAAATGGGATGCTAGTACTAAATGTGGATCCAAAGCCTCTTTCTGGAACTCCCAGCAGACTCCCCATCCTATAATTTGATGATGGCACAGACTGCCTATCTCACGCCTGATGATTTCATGATCTACATTTCAGACCTTGAATCTGTCTTCAAGAGCTACTGGGTCAAGGAGAGTTTAGATATGGGATTCACAGAGGAGGCTAAACCCTTAAAGGTCGTTCTAAATCTGTTCTTCTTGAAACTGGCTAAAAATTCACTAAAAAAACGGTGGTTATTGAAGAAAATCAGGTCCATTGTATCCACATAACTCCAGAAAAGACTTGTTATTCCCTATAGTAACCCTTATAATATCTTATTCATTCCATCCAAAAAATAAATGACTTGTATACCATTTTGTCCAAGATTTAAGGGCCATTAACAAGATTGTGCTTCCTTACTTCCCGTAGTTCCCAACCTGATACCATCCTCTCTCCAATCCCTAAGACAGCTGCTTAATTTAGAGTAATAGATCTATGCTCAGCAGTTTTTCATATACTCTTGCACTCAGACTCACAGTATCTTTTTTTTATTCACTTGGGATAGTTATGCCCCAAGAGTTTACAGAAGTGCCACTTTAATTCTCATAATTATTTAACCACAGTGTCAGTGTGGTAAGCAGAAAATGACCTCCCAAAGATGTCCATGTACTAATCTCTGGAAACTGTGAATATGTTGTGTTACATGGCAAAAGCATGTTAAAATAGCAGATGGAATTGAATTTGATAATGCTATGTGAGAAAGGACTGACTGCCATTGCAAGGCTGGAAGATGGAAGGAGGCTCCTAGGCAAGGGATGTAGGCAGCCTTTGGAAGGTGGAAAATGTAAAAATTCTTTCCTACAGAAGAGAAGGCAGCCTGGCTGACACACTGCTTCTGGCCCAGTGAGACCCATTTGGAACTTCTGACCATGAGAAATGTCAGATAATAAAACTGTGTTGTTTTAAGCCACCACATTTCTAATAATTTGTTACAAGAGCCCTAGGAAACTAATATACTGAAGATACTTGATTTCTGCTTTAAAACTCCACTCCTACACAATGTGTGGATGATCTTCCATTAGGTTCCTGAGAAAGCTTGACAAATTGATTCTCTGTATTTGTTGACAGTGATAGCACAGAAATGACATGGTTTCCAAGCATCTGTGTTTTCAGAACAAAACACAATTCCTAGGTCTAGATTTGAAACTGTGATGTCATGCAAAATAGAAAGTCTATTTCTCTTTAACGGTTGGAAGCTATTTGTGACTTCCCCAGTCAACTGCTGAAAGTTGGCTTAGATAAAGGATTGCTTGGTCTCTTAGAATCAGCAAGAATCAACGTGGATCTCTGAGCTCATAGGATCTCAATGTCCATTAGACATTTGATTCCTAGTTTTTATGAACCGGCTGCACTTTAGTAATCTGATGAAAGTGGACACGACACACCTGAGTCTTTGATCTAGAATAATTCATAAGAGACTATCTTCTGTCACCTACAGGATGCCTCAACTTCGTGTACTCTTATGCTCCCCAATTACTATAAACCTTTCCTTCTACTGGCACATGAAAGCTTTGGGGGTTCTAATTCCAGAGCTCAGTGAAATCAGACACATTAGTTTCCCACTAATATCACTTAAAGTAACTCAATGAAGGTCAAACAACTAATAAATGAAAGAAATGAGATGTGAAGCCATCATTTTTATCCACTAGTTACTCAGCATCAAACCAGCAAACCAGCAAAACCCTATACAGAATTTTGTATTTCTATTAGAATATGATCATACACATTACTACCTGAAATAAGGAGCATAGTCTCTAACTGGGACACATTTTTTTTTAATTATTATTATGTTACATTAATCACCATACAGTACATCATTAGTTTTTGATGTAGTGTTCCATGATTCATTATTGGCGTATAACACCCAGTGCTCCATGCAGAACGTGCCCTCTTTAATACCCATCACCAGGCTAACCCATCCCCCACCCCCTCCCCTCTAGAACCCTCAGTTTGTTTCTCAGAGTCCATAGTCTCTCATGGTTCCTCTCCCCCTCCGATTTCCCCCCCTTTGTTCTTCCCCTCCTGCTATCTTCTTCCTTTTTTTTTTTTTTAACATATAATGTATTATTTGTTTCAGAGGTACAGGTCTGTGATTCAATAGTCTTACACAATTGACAGCGCTCACCATAGCACATACCCTCCCCAGTGTCTGTCACCCAGCCACCCCATCCCTCCCACCCCCCCACCACTCCAGCAACCCTCAGTTTGTTTCCTGAGATTAAGAATTCCTCATATCAGTGAGGTCATATGATACATGTCTTTCTCTGATTGACTTATTTTGCTCAGCATAACACTCTCCAGTTCCATCCACATCATTGCAAATGGCAAGATCTCATTCCTTTTGATGGCTGCATGATATTCCATTGTATGTATACATATATATATATATACACACCACATCTTCTTTATCCATTCATCTGTTGATGGACATCTTGGCTCTTCCCACAGTTTGGCTATTGTGGACATTGCTGCTATAAACATCGGGGTGCACGTACCCCTTTGGATCCCTACATTTGTATCTTTGGGGTAAATACCCAGTAGTGCAATTGCTGGATGATATGGTACCTTTATTTTCAATTTTTTGAGGAACCTCCATACTGTTTTTCAGAGTGGTTGCACCAGCTTGTATTCCCACCAACAGTGTAGGAGGGTTCCCCTTTCTCTGCATCCCCGCCAATGTCTGTCGTTTCCCGACTTGTTAATTTTAGCCATTCTGACTGGTGTGAGGTGATATCTCAGTGAGGTGTTGATTTGGATTTCCCTGATGCCGAGCGATGTTGAGCACTTTTTCATGTGTCTGTTGGCCATTGGATGTCTTCTTTGGAAAAATGTCTGTTCATGTTTTCTGCCCATTTCTTGATTGGATCATTTGTTCTTTGGGTGTTGAGTTTAATAAGTTCTTTATAGATTTTGGATACTAGCCCTTTATCTGATATGTCATTTGCAAATATCTTCTCCCATTCTGTCGGTTGTCTTTTGGTTTTGTGGACTGTTTCTTTTGCTGTGCAAAAGCTTTTTATCTTTATGAGGTCCTAATAGTTCATTTTTGCCCTTGCTTCCCTTGCCTTTGGCAATGTTTCTAGGAAGAAGTTGCTGCGGCTGAGGTCGAAGAGGTTGCCGCCTGTGTTCTCCTTTAGGATTTTATTTTGATGGACTCCTGTCTCACATTTAGGTCTTTCAACCATTTGGAGTCTATTTTTGTGTGTGGTGTATGGTAATGGTCCAGTTTCATTCTTCTGCATGTGGCTGTCCAATTTTCCCAACACCATTGGTTGAAGAGACTGTCTTTTTTCCATTGGACATTCTTTCCTGCTTTGTCGAGATTAGTTGACCATAGAGTTGAGGGTCCATTTCTGGGCTCTCTATTCTATTCCATTGATCTATGTGTCTGTTTTTGTGCCAGAACCATACTGTCTTGATGATTATAGCTTTGTAATAGAGCTTGAAGTCTGGAATTGTGATGCTGCCAGCTTTGCTTTTCTTTTTCAACATTCCTCTGGCTATTCGAGGTCTTTTCTGGTTCCATACAAATTTTAGGATTATTTATTCCATTTCTTTGAAAAGTGTGGATGGTATTTTGATGGGGATTGAATTGAATGTGTAGATTGCTCTAGGTGGCACTGACATCTTCACAGTATTTGTTCTTCCAATCCATGAGCATGGAACGTTTTTCCATTTCTTTGTGTCTTCCTCAATTTCTTTCATGAGTATTTTATAGTTTTCTGAGTACAGATTCTGTGCCTCTTTGGTTAGATTTATTCCTAGGTATCTTATGGTTTTGGGTGCGATTGTAAATGGGATCGACTCCTTAAATTTCTCTTTCTTCTGTCTTGGTGGTGGTGTATAGGAATACCACTGATTTCTGTGCATTGATTTTATATTCTGCCACTGGACTGAATTCCTGTTTGAGTTCTAGCAGTTTTGGGGTGGAGTCTTTTGGGTTTTCCACATAAAGGATCATATCATCTGCAAAGAATGAGTTTGACTTCTTCTTTGCTGATTTGGATGCCTTTGATTTCTTTTTGTTGTCTGATGGCTGTGGCTAGGACTTCTAATACTATGTTGAGTAGCAGTGGTGATAGTGGACATCCCTGCTGTGTTCCTGACCTTGGAGGGAAAGCTCTCAGTTCTTCACCATTGAGAATGACATTCGCTGTGGGTTTTTCATAGATGGCTTTTATGATATTGAAGTATGTACCCTCTATCCCTCTACTCTGAAGAGTTTTGATCCAGAAAGGATGCTGTACTTTGTCAAATGCTTTTTCTGCATCTATTGAGAGGATCATATGGTTCTTGTTCTTTCTTTTATTAATGTATTGTATCACATTGATTGATTTGCGGATGTTGAACCAAACTTGCAGCTAACTGGGACACTTTTGCTAGCTTTTTTTTTAACAGGAATTTCCAGTGTAATTTTAATGGAGATAAATTTTCTTTCTTTCTGCTCTACCAATATACCAGAAAAGCATATTAAGTTACATGTATGAAGTCATCACATTATTATATAACACAGTATCTCTAATGTCTCAATCTAATTTTTAATTGTGCAAATTTCAATCTCCACTAAGGAAGTGACTTCATCTTGTTCCTAAGTCTTACTTTTCCTATTTATAGAATAGAAATAGAATTCTAAGGTATATGAGTTTAAAATTTTTTTATTTAAAAAAATATCATCCATTTAAAATTGACCTTTTTGGTGGATGCATAATTCTATGAATTTTAACATAAAAATACAATTTGGATACAAATGAGTTTCATCACCCCCCAAAACTCCATACTATTCTTTCACAGTAACGCTCTTCTCCCACCCATCACCCTTGGCAATTTTTCCCCATATCCACAGCTTGTGTTTTCCCGTGTGTCATATAAATGGAATCTCCCAGGACGTAACTTTTTGAGACTGGCTTCTTTCTTTCCTTTTTTTTTTTAAAGATTTTATTTATTTATTTGACAGAGAGAGAGAGAGCACAAGCAAGGGGAGCAGCAGAGGAAGTGGGAGAAGCAGGCTCTCTCCTGACCAGGGAGCCTGATGTGGGCCTCGATCATGACCTGAGCTGAAGGCAGACAGTTAAATGAGGGAGCCATCCAGGAGCACTTTTTTTTTTCCTTTTCCTTTTTTTTTTTAAGATTTTACTTATTTATTTGTCAGAGAGAAATCGAGAGAGAGAGTGAAAAGATCCTATAGCATGGTATGTATAAGCAGAAGAAAATTCTAAATTTTTCATCCTGATTCTACTAGAGGCCAATGAAGGAGGAATGAGCTTACTGTGAACAGTAAAGTTATTGTACTTGTTACATTCCTCTGGGTAAAAGGATTTTCAAACTTGGTCTCAAATGTGGTTGCTATATTTTTTAAATCTCCACAGCCAGAGAGCAGTGTATCTTCTTGGCAAACTTTCTTTAACATAACATACCACATGGTAGAGGGACAGCACCAGTTAATTAAATATCATTTAGGACAACGGTGGGTTTAGAAGAAACATAGTGTCCACATCTATATATATATATATTGTGGAAAACCAACATTTTTTTTTAAAGATTTTATTTATTTATTTCAGAGAAAGAATGAGAGATAGAAAGCACGAGAGGGAAGAGGGTCAGAGGGAGAAGCAGACTCCCCGCTGAGCAGGAAGCCTGATGTGGGACTCGATCCCGAGACTCCAGCATCAAGACCTGAGCCGAAGGCATTCGCTTAACCAACTGAGCCACCCAGGTGCCCAAACCAACCTTTTTTTAAAAGCAGTTTTGAGGATAACAAATATTAATTGGTTTAGATATTTTCTTATTCAGTCACTGACAGAAGAAAAAGCTTTATAAAAAGAGATTTGGATTATATCAATGAGAAACAAAACTAATTTTTTTTCCTCAAAAAAGGTCTATTAGATATAAGACACAAGGATCAGTCACCTTCTCATTAACCTCTCAAAATGAATCTATTTCACAACAGGCTTGAAAATGTTTTCTCTCTAAAAGCTACCATGCAGTCTTCACAGTTAATTGTTATTCTTATCAAAGAATGACCCACATTAACATTTAGCTTGAGGTCATTAGCATATTTATAAAAAAAGGGGAGTGGAATAAGCATTTTTTTCCTCTGCCACTCTTTGTTGTAAGGTTCTATAAAGTTGTGAGAAAAATATGAAGTAAATATTATTAACCGATACTTCAGATTTATCTATAAATATCAAAATGCCTATACCCATCTTAGCCTTGAACTGACAGAGTACTGATTGAATTTTAATTGCATTTAGATACAAGATGGGTATAGGGTCACTATGCTTTCTTTCTTGATGTAAACAGTGTTAAAGTAGTTAACAAAGACCACTGGCTGAGGATAGAGGTCACAATATAATCTCTTCATTTAGGTACATTGAGATTAATGATTGCAGCAAACACTCTCTTTGATTATCCCATGAGATTGCATTTTTTTTCCTTGACACCATGGTAGGCATTCTAATACTGTGAAAAATGAACTACTTAAAAGGAATCCAAATATGGACCATACTCAACAGTTTGGAAGTTATTAAAATGTTTGAGGTTTGAGTGAGCATGTGTCATAGGCAGATCATGAAGGTTTGAAAACTCTTGTTTCAAAAAAATTACTTATTAAAAAGTTTTGTATAATGTCAATAAATGACTTTTGGACTTCCACGCCTTATTTTATTTTTAGGAAAAAAGAGTTAAATTTTATTTGGATTTTTTTCTTTTTCTTTTCTTTTCTTTTTTTTTTTTTTAAGAAAGAGAGGGAGAGAGCACAAGGGCAGGGAGGGGCTAAGGAAGAGGGAGAGAGGTTTTTTTCTTTTTTTCATTTTTATTGTTATGTTAATCACCATACATTACATCATTAGTTTTTGATGTAGTGTTCCATGATTCATAAGCTGACTCTGGTGCTGAGCATGGAGCCCAAGGCAGGGCCTGATCCCACAACCCTGAGATCGTGACCTGAGCCAAAACCAAGAGTCAGACGCTCAACTCACTGAGCCACCCAGGCACCTTGGAATTTTTTTTTTAAGTAGATTGTTTTTTAGTTTGAAACCTGACACTTTGTGTTAGGATTGAGAAAGGTGAAAGACAAATCTAAGAGTTAATAGTCATGATGGACACAACCAATTATTTTTCATCAATGTTAAGGGACAGAGAATATTTTCTCAGAGTTTAAACAGTTCACTGCAAATCATAACATTAAAAATTTTAATGTGACTTTGGAATAAAGCCAGTATTATTTAGTTCTGTGTTAGAATTAGAGAAAAGCCTGGTATGGTCCATTGGTCTGAACAACAAGAAAGAAGAGAACAACAGAATATGCCCATCTCATCAATTTATATTTTTCAGGGCCACTTTTTGCAGGGGAAAGAAGATAGGAAATGTAGTAGAAAACTCCCAAAGTGTAAACTATTTTGAGAGAGTAAAGCATTTGGCAGAATTTGATTAGTTCCTAACACGATGATTTCCAGATAAAGAAGTTAACCCTTTTCTACAAATGCCTTATTTCCATCACCGTTGTGTTTTCTTACTTGGGAAATCTAGCTGATTAAGAGTTATTAAATTATAAAAGTATTTTTGCAAGAGAATAAGAAATAACAGCATTGCTGTAAGTCAGATTTGTCTATTAGTATTAAGGAAAAATTATGAAGAGTAGAAAGATAGTCTCTGCCTTGAATAAGCTTATATATATTTAATTACTCCACCTTCCCTTTTTGCTCCAGCATTTTTTGCAAAAGGATGCTGGGTAAGATAATTTCTCCATTCTCATACCTTGGATAAATGTATTTATGCCAAACACAAGGTACACTGAACAATAACCTGAATTAACTGGATGTTTGGCATAAATTCCCTATTAAACCAGGTATCTCAAAGCATTCAGTTTTCTTTGGGCATCTGAACACTTAGCTTTCTTCTCTTTGTCCCATATCTGTTTTCTGTGCTTCTGAAGACATAGGCATTAAACTTAGGTGGAAGGGAAAAAAAATCTGTATGTCAATGGCTTTTCCAGGATATTTACCAGTAACTGCCAGTGGTGGTAATGAAGATGTTTAGAAGTCTGAAATAGTCACTTTAAAACTATGTTAACACATATTAACATATTTTGGTTAAATAAGAGTAAATATTTGCCTTTCTCTTTTTTTCCCTATTGTTTTGTTTCTTAGATTCCACATATGAGTGAAATCATATGGTATTTGTCTCTCTCTGACTGACTTATTTTGCTTAGCATAATACCCTTTAGCTCTATCCATGGTGTTGCAAATGGCAAGATTTCATTCTTTTTGATGGCTAAGTAATATTCTATACACCACATCTTCCTTATCTATTCATCAGTCAATGGACATTTGGGCTCTTCCCATAATATGGCTATTGTTGATAATGCTGCTATAAACATCAGGGTACACAGATTCTTAACTATAGAGAACAAACTGAGGGTTGCTGGAGGGGAGGTGGGTGGGGGGAATGGGTTAAATGGGTGATGGGTATTAAGGAGGGCGCTTGTGATGAGCACCAAGTATTATATGTAAGTGATGAATCACTAAATTCTACACCTGAAACTAATATTACACTGTATGTTAACTAACTGGAATATAAATAAAAACTTGGAAAAAATAATAAGGTAAATAACAGATTTAAAAAAAGGAGTAAGTAGGGTTGAATATGGATTTTGGAAAGAAACGCCGAGATGTTCCCTTCAGCTCTTCCACTCCCACCTATCTGAATCTGGCTTTGTTACTGATCCTTTCTGAATCTGTTTCCTTATTTATAAACTTTAGATAAAATACCAATCTCCTACAGTTGTGAGAAGTACCTAAGGTATCATATGTGAAACCTTTAAATACAGATTGTGCCCCAGACTTTGTGTTTTATAAATACCAACTGTTATTATCTTTAATCTCAATTATATTGTTTTGTGTAGTTGAAATTTGGACAGTGCTTATTCAGTCAGCTAATAGAAGAAAAAAAAAGGATAAGGAGGGAAAATTCCCTGTTTGCTATTCTTTACGGCAACCCTCTTTCTGCCCTACCTAGCCTGACAGTGGACTCGTCTCTGATAAATGGAATTTGTGTTTATAATCCATCCAGGGACAATGCATGCATAGTTCAGAATAGAAATGGAGGAAATGAAGAATGGCTTCATGGAGTGGAACACTTAGAAATTCACAGAATTTATGGTGAAAATATTTAGCCATGTGAATGAAATAAAGTCACAAAATAAAGGGAGTTCCCAGGTCTTGATATATTTCCTCATGTGATAGATACCATAAGTCCCTTGTATTCCCTCTCTCTTAGTACCTACCTCGTCTTGCTTAGATTTCAACAAAGCTGAAAGAAGAAATAATATTTAAAGTAGGTCATTGGTTATGTTTTAGTCATTAAATTTTTGTTGAGGAGGTGCTTGAAATAGTTGACAGGCATATCATGTGTTGGCTTTTTCAGGTTCCCAGATTACTGATGTAAGGGCCAAGGGCAGCCGCCCAAGATGGACCACAATGGCATGACGATTATTTTGAGCTAAAAGCAATCGAGACCGTGCAGACTGAAGAGAAAATTTTACTCTTCCCTTAACTACATAGAAGAATCCAAACTGGGGGTCTTTCCCAGAATAAGGGTCATTAGCAGAGATAAATTTCATCTGAGTGACCCATCTGTATGGCAGGGCAAACATCTAATTACCAAACATCTGCTTTTCTTCTTACCACTCTATGAAGTATGTTCCTTTCCTCTGATGTCCCAGGTCCCTCCCCCCTTCCCCTTAGTTCAGAATGACATATAGACTTCATTTGTCTGACTGTCTTTGGAATTTCCATATTTCTGTGAATTCCTTATAGGCACAGTATTAAATTTGATTTTTTCCTGTTAATCTGTAACTTGTCAATTTGATTTTAGTCCAGCTAGAAGGACCTTAAAGAGGACAGGAATTCTTGCTCCCCAACACTGAGCACACCTGGAAATGATCCTCACCTGGTAGAATTCTAGTGTAATACCCAGAGCAGCAGTGATGATTTGGTTGAGCCTCTCGTATTCGGCCGCCACAACAAACCACAGTTGAATTCAAAATGAATGGGATATACTTCTCTTCACAGCAGTGGTGCCCAGGCTGGGGGTCATAGAGAACTCCATTACAACAAACCTGAAGGTGGGAATTGGGGTTAAAGAAATACCAGTTTAATTAAAAGTAATATACCGTCATATCTCATGTGATACAATTATATTCTAATAGGACTTAACCTGAGACCAAATGTAGTCTATTATGGATAAAAATTCAGAAGTTTGAAAAATGCATTTTCCCAGCATCATTTAAATTCTATATATGCTATTTGATACAATGTTGCTTTTTTAGACTTCAATCATGCTTTGTGCTCTGTTATCACACTCTATAAATATGAATTCTCCTTTGAATGTCAGTGCTCCCAATATAAAGAAGACTTAGAATTGTAAATGAACAACTGTCTTCATATATACGTTTCTATTTTAATGACCGTTTAATTTGAAAATACATTTATGGAAACCTATCTTTATTGATCTTTTTTTTTTAATAAATAGCCTTTTCCTTATAATTTATATGATCACTTATTTACGAACCCAATCTTCAGACAAGGCAATCTCAACAAAGTCTAACATTTACATATATATGTGTATGTATGATACATATATATGTATATGCCATAGGCCACCATATTAAAAAAAAGAAATTTATATGGAAATTAATTTTGGAAAGCCCTTTTAACAATGTGTTTTTTCCAGGAGCTGTAGAAGAAATTATGTGCTTGAACAATCAAATAATTATTTGCACGCTCACTTGAGGTCTGAGAGACTGACACTCTGTATATATAACAAATCAAATGCTAAATAGTTGCTGAAAAGTAGCCTCAAAACCTACACTAGGCATAAGTCACTTTAATTAGATAGAAGCTTCCTGTGGCAGGCAAAATCAACCACTATTTAGAGGTTTCTCTTTTTCCATTTTGCACTTTGCTATTTCTAGCTTGCACCAACTTGTGAATCAAGCTCAGTATAAGGTGGTAGAACATGGACTAAGTCTTCAAAACACCATTAGCATAGACTTCATTCATTTTTTAAAAATTATCAAAGAACAAAGAAATAGGGCTCTTAAATTCAAAGTATACTCCTGCGGTTTCTCAGGTAGCCATGCTAAACCAACTGTAATGAATTTCCTTTTCTGTATTTAGTTATTAGCAGTGAGGATTCAAAATTAGTCTAATGCCAAAGATAAACTGGGTGATCCTTCTCTTTAATGTCATACTCTGTGTGAAAAGTAAATTTTGAAATTATGCCCCATGTTTAAGACTTAAGCAAAAAATTGTTATGTTTATTTGGGATTTAAGGATGCTGGTCATTTTTGTTTTCAAGGTAAAACAACGCATACCCTCCTCTTGTTGTATGACAGTGACCTAAAATCTTGCTCTTTGTTGTGTGGTCTTAAAGCACTTGTTAAAGTCCAATTCTCATAAAGTGCATTTCTAGACACTGAAGCACATCTAGCCTTTTTCTTCAGTAAGCTTCTCTAGTCCTTTTCATTTTCTTGTGGAATTTTCACTGGAATGTTTATTTAGTGTTGACACGTTAGAACTGGTTCACTCCATCCTTCCATTGCCATTTTCAGACTCCTTTAGCCACATGAAACTTGTAAATTTTTTCTAGCGCCCTTGGGTTTAGATCATTTGTGGGTCCCCAAAGTGACATGCTCAAGCAATTATTCCTCTTGGGAGTTCTCCACGTAAACAGAATATTTCTTAATCTTCTAATTCAGTTTTCAAGTTAGCTGCCTCAGAAAACATACATGGAAATTTCAATAACTTGAGTTGATAAATGTGTACCTAATATATAAATAGCCTTTTCCTTGCTCTATAGTTTCCTAAAGCAAGTCTGTAATCTAGTGATTCTCAAAATATGGTTCCTGGACAGATGCAAAGGCATCACCTGGGAACATGTTAGAAATGCAAATTTTCACACTCCACCCATGATTTGCCAAATCAGAATTTCTGGGGGTGGGACAAGCAATCCGTGTTTTAACAAGCCTTCCAGGTCTGATGTTCACTGGGGTTTGAATACATGGTAAATTTTGCATGTGTTTCAGATCCTCCTGATATTTGTGGTGATTTAGCCAAAAAATTCTTAGTTTCTTTTCTATCTCTTTCTAACTTCTCACCCAAGAAATATATATTCATAGTTAACTCTAAACAGAAATTTACAAACAATTGCTTTCTTTTGAGATTTTTAATTGACTTCCTTTATTCTCTTTAACTGTCAATACCTGTGTATGTCCTTAATCCTTAAAATAAAAATAAGCCTTTGCTTAATACATCAAAGATTTCTTTCTTCCTCCTAGAGAACATTTTTTTAAGATTTTATTTTATTTATTTGACAGAGAGAGACATAGCGAGAGAGGGAACACAAGCAGGGGGAGCGGGACTCTGGGATCATGACCTGAGCCGAAGGCAGACACTTAACGACTGAGCCACCCAGGCGCCCCCCTAGAGAACATTTTTAATGGGCAAATTTATTCCAGCATTTTTCCCTTCAAAAATCTTAAATTTAATTTTATTTTATGGAGGTATGTTCATCAGGTAGTATACATTTATTTTATTTTTTAGTTTTTTTATTATGTTATGTTAATCACCATACATTACATCATTAGTTTTTTGATGTAGTGTTCCATGATTCATTGTGTACATTTAATGGCCTAAAATAATGTAAAACTTAGGCATAATGGCAATTCTGGAGCCTATGTGTCAAAAAAAAGTATAGTTAGTAACTGCTAGTTTTATAACATTTCTTAGATGAAAGCCACTGCTTGGTCAGTGTCAGCTGTAATCATTTGTATTTTGATCCATATTGCTTCAGCAACTCACTTTCTTAATTACTGTGTCTTTTTGCAGTGAATCTTTTGAATTTAGTAACAGCTTTGGTCATTAAATGTGTGATGTTGTTGTTGACAAATAGGAACATTATTTCATTAGATGAAATCCTACCTTCAAAGTAAGGATTTTCTGCATCATTTGTCAATAAAAGCCATTTACAAACTCCGTTGTCTGGCTGTGCTATTGATCTGATTCCTAAACTGCAACTAATATGAACATTAATCTGCAAATGGCCATAATTTTAAAATATTTCTGACAAACCACGGAAGGTCCTGCTCACAGTTACTCATCAGTGTCATGTAAACAACAGGCACTTGTAGCTGAATGGATTTGTTGTAAGGAAAATTCAAGTCATTCAATCAAATACAAATTTGGGAGTTCCTTACCATTTCAATAAACTAATGTTTCCTGTGAAGATGATGAAAAATGAGAAGGCTAAGATGCTCATGAGGATGAGAGGGTTTTTATAAGCATCCTTTCTTTTCCACGGGGTCTTCCTGATAGACTAGTGGAAAAATTGATCATGACAAACCATGGTTTAAGAAGCAAGTGATTTCACCTGGAGTGTTTAGTGAGAAAAATATATTTCACTGACTCATATGAGAAGATATACCTGAGCTTCTGGAGAATAGCACCTCTCTCCACAGATAGTTTTAGGTTTTTGACACTTCACTGCCTTGCAGAGCTCACCACTGTGGTCCTTCCTTAACTTCTGAGTTTTAGGGCATGAATGCCATGTTCTACGTAAGACATCATATCCGAGGATAATGCCATTTGGCTTCCCTGGAGACATCCAATCAACTTGAAGGGATCTGCAATGGATAGAATAATCAATACCTCCGAAAAGACAACATTTAACATCACTGCTCTCAGCCTCACATACTTTCAGTTAATCTCCCAGATTCGTCAAAAGGTCCATTTTGTCAACAACTTCTTAATTAAGAAGCTGAAGCAAAAGAATATATATATAATATATGTATGCTCATAGATGCTACTACCATAAAATATGTTTAGAGAATCGATGAAAACCATGTAAGCTTTTGGGAGGATAACACATGACAGGAGTCCAGTGATCTCCCACTTTAAATTACAGAGACAAGAAGAAAGTACCATTGTTTTGTCTAATCAGGAAAACCAACAGAAGAATTTGGTTGGATTGGGAAAAGTAAGACACAAGTAATATGATAAGGTGGAAATTAGAACATGTGGCAGACCTCATCTCTACTTAAAATCACCTTCTCTTTTGTCTTCCTCTCCCAGCTCACACAAAGCTGCTCCTAGACATGTGTTAGAAAACCACAGTGGGAGCCTCTGAAGGTTCCTAGGCAATTTCCAGCTTTCTTGGCACAGCCATCACCTGCCCCTTTTCTTTTTTTGCTAAACATGATGTCTGCAACTATAGCAATCATCTTGCAGCCACTTGAGAAAGATCATAAGAATCACCAAGAGAGGCCACCATGTTATTTGGTGCAGCTGAACCAATGCCAGCAACAATACACAATCTCTGGAACTTAAGCCTCTGTTGTTGGGTGTCTTGTTACTTGTAGCCAAAATAAATGCCCAAATTGACAAAATCCTGTTATCAGTGGAAAAACTTACCAACTGGTAAAAAAAATCGATAAATTTATTATTTATAAATTATATCAAGTGATAAACTTGATACAAAATCCTTCCAAATACACTTTACTTTGACATATCTTAATTTTTGACTGACACAAACAGATTTGTTTCTCTAAAAATTCTTTTTTTTGAAGATTATTTATTTATTTGAGAAGGAGAGAAAGAGCACATGAGCAGGGGGGAGGGGCAAAGTGAGAGAGAGAAGCAGACTCCCTGCTGAGCAGGGAGCCCTAAATGGGTCTGGATCCCAGGACCCTGAGATCATGACCTGAGCTGAAGGCAGATGCTTAACCTACTGAGCCACCCAGGTGCCCCTCTAATAATTCTTTAAATATCATAGTTGGTTTGTTTTGTGGTAAGAAATATAGGATTGGAAATACCCATAACAAGTATCTTTACATCATCATATTCTCGGGGATGCTTGATTCTTAAAAGTTGAGCAACAATTTCATTCTAAATATGAGTATACTTTTCTGGGGGGAGGTTGGTATACTATAAGGGCATAATATCTGACCAAAACTTTATTGCACTTTCAATGATCTATTAGTATTTCATTTGTTGAAATAAATGAAATCATAACATCAAGCTGTCCACTAGGAATCAACCCTGAGTAAAATGATTTACTCTCAGGTTAATGCTATAGAACTTTAATTCTGCACTTAGGACTACTTGCCAGAATGATACAGCCTAGACTACACACCCATACTATCTTTAGCATTTTTAAAATAAGCTCTATAAGCAGAATAGTTAAAAATTTTAATAAAGCCCCAGAGATTTGGATATGACATATTCTTACAATTTAGCATGGCAAAGAAAGCCTACTAAATGTAAAACACTAAGTAAATGTAAAATAATAATTATTTTTATTCTCATTATTTTCAAAAAAAGGGGTAGAACTTTGACACTCAAGATTAATTCTAGTTTTATAATTCTACAGTTTCCAACTATAACAATTAACCAATTAGAAATAGTTATAGAGCATTTTTACATAGAAAACATTCCAGTAGGTACTTTGGAGGAGAGCAAGCACACATAAACTTAATCTCTATACTTTAAAGTATTTTTACAATAAAAGTCTTACAATAACTTATGTGACCACTTTTCTGTCACTGTTATACCTTTCATTTTAAGAAGAAATATATCTTTACAGGCAAAACTACTGGACCCTATCAGAATTCCAAGTGACATCATATATTAGGAATTCAATTAAGCCCAAACATTTACATTAAAAAGCAGCAGTCAAGATAAACCTTGACATTTTAATAGACTGCTAAAAAAAAAAGAAAATTATTTCATTTTCTTGGGGGTACAAACATAACACATTCACTAATAAGACTCTGTAGATAGGAAATTAATGTCACCTACAAGAGAACAGTTTCATAGGTGACTTGTATAGTCACCATTATTATTCTAAGGTCTTTTATCCAACTCTCAAAATTAATTCCACATTTTCCAGATACCTCTTTTGTATTCACTGCATATTCAACTACAGGAAAGACTACATTTAAGTGACATTCAAGGGTCTGACTTCTCTACAAAAGCCGGTGAATTAGTAAAGTCTAGAAAACACCATGTAGAATACCACACCATTGTAACTTCTAGCAGAGAATAGGTGTGAAGTGAGACTGCTTATATTTTTAGTGATAACATGAGCAGTTTTGCTTTTGAGGATCTGAGTCAGGTACATGAAGGTAAACGATCAAAGAAGAGTAACAAGTTTAACACCTATTCATCTCTCATTAGAACCGAAGAGAATACACTGAAAAATCTTTTGGTTGCTGATTTGAATGAAAGACATCTCAGAAATATGCACCATTATTAACTGGATTGATGGTTTCATTCCTTTTAATGTTTATAAATAAAATAGAAGAAACATTCTTATACCATAGGAATGAACGTTAAATACTGGGAAAACAAGCTGAAACTTTTTGGTTTAGATTAGTTAAGGTTGTATGCTCATGCAGAAAAATAAACCAACTGTAAGTCCTTGAATGGATTTTTTGGGTTGATTTGTTCATAAAGTCATGATTGGAGTTTATTTAACTCCCAGAACACTAGGGACTAAAATTTAAGCTACCTTAATAAAGTTTCTGATGAAAACCACTATATCTACACATATTTTGATACATGGATTCATTGATTGTTCAGGCATTTTAGTTGGAGTTATTATTTTTTTTTAATTAGGTCACACTGTTCGTAGATTTACTATTCTACTTCTGTTATGACTATATACTACTGTGGCCACCACCACAATAATCATCACTTTCAATTCTTTGAGAAGTACAAAATAACACTGAAGATAGAAAGGAGTAGGGGAAAAAATCATTTCTTTATCACCTACCCTTATACAGGTGAATATTAACATGTTACAGGTCAGACAGAATTTTTATGAAGAATTAGGGTTCCCGTTGGCACTCTTTAACATTTTATTCTAATATTTTATTACATTTCGTCAAAATGGTCATGTTTGAGCCAAAAGGAAAAAAATCTTCAGATACTTTAAGATATCAATCTAGATGGGGATCTAGATTCCCTGATCATGTTTACAAAGACCTTTTTTTTTTCCTCTATTCAACTTGGTTATTTCTGTCAATTATTTATGTAACACTTAAGTTCTTCCAGATTATGGCTATTACAAACGATCAGGTAACTTTTAATATAGGATTAAATAAATGTTGTATGATGACAATATTAACTCTCACCTCTCAAATCGAGTTATTGAATATTTAATTATCTATCAGAATGTTTAGCATAACTTGTAATAGGTGAAAAATCAAAAGATGAAATGTGTGCCCTTGGGTAATAGTTGATATAAAACATGCATACATGAAGCATGTAAATGTAATACAGCAATGGAAAGTCAAGTGTTTAAATGTGTTTGGGCTACAGATATTATAAAAACACATAAGCAAAGATCACTGTCTTCTAGACTAAACAATGAAGGTCTCATGGGACAAATTGCTATGGACTTGAATTCGGGAATGCGGATGGGAAAAAAATGGCAGGAAAATCAACATAAACAAAAGTAAGAGGTGCGAATCATCCTACGTGTGTATCAAAGAGTAATGTGACCAATTTGATGAATGAATAAGCTACATAGCAGTAAAGGAGGGAAATTTAAATAAAAGAAAAAAGTTTATGGAGTCCCTCAGATACCATGCTGAGTTTGATAGTAAAATAGTATGATTGTGCAGTGTTGTCACTGCCAGAATATAAAGCCCCATTAGAATTAATAACCTGACAGGTTAGAGTAGAAGAGACCTGGGGTAGACAGAAATGTCAGTGAGCTACATTAGTACCTCAAGTACAAAAGAATGTTGAATGGGGTTTCCCTCTTGTATAGGAATTTGCACTACAGCTCCAAGCAGGATGACAGATACTGAAGTCCTCCATTTAAAAGTGGTATTTCATTTCTAAAGGGAACATCAAGATTCTATTGATTTCTGAGGATAAAACTCCTCTTTAACATTGACCCATCACCTAAAACAACCAAAAATAAACAGAATTCTAGGAAAGTTTTAGAAACTCTCACTAAATATTTAGTGAATATTTATTAAATGCCTCCTATATGTCAGGCACTGTTCTATATTCATCAGTGCACAAGAGAGATAAAGCCCCTTTTTGCATAAAACTTAAATTTTTCTTGGAGAAGAGGGACAGTAAAGAAACACATAAGTATATCATATGTCAGGTTGGTGGTCTGAGAAAGCCCAGTTCTTCCATGCAGAAATTTGAAAGAAGGGATGTAGCAAGCCCAGAGGAGCTTCTGAGCAGAGGGAACAAGAGGTGTAAAGGCAAAGAGGCAACAATGTGCTTGGCTTGTTGAAGAGCCAGTGAATCTAGTAGGACTGGACTGGACTGTACAACAGATAGAATGTTGGAAAATAAGATCAGATGGGTGTCGGGAGGCTGGAATGGGGGTGTGCAGATGATGTAGGATTTTGTACGACACAGAAATAACTGGATCTGTTTTTGAGTGTGTTGGAAAAACTGGAGGTTTTTGAGGCAAAGAGTGAAAAAGGAGTTATTTACTTAGTGAAGAGTGACATCAAATCCACCCCTTAACTTCCACTAAAAACATACTCGAGGCTAAAGAAGGCATTCAAAACATGTCACTTAGAGAAACTGGAAGCAGAGAAATTGGAAGCACTTGTTTCTCATTGTTGGAACTTACTGAGATGCAGAAATGTCTAAATCTAAAATCTGTTGCTGTCCCCTGAGGATAGTAGGGAGTTGGAAACAGCTTGACATGGAGCTTGACAGTCTATATAAGCAAAGAAAAGGTGCTTTCCTTCAGAGAAAGATTAGAGAATCCTGATTGCTAGGTATTATCCATAGCAGCTGCAATGGAATGGTAAAATGAAGAGAACCACATGGCACAGATCAGTGAGCTTCTCCTGAGCCATGAGATGCCCTGCAATCCAGCTAGGCTTGAGCCAGCTTAAAGGTACACTGCTCACGATGACAGCCCTCTAGGAAGAGGAGACTCCAGCAAGAAGTGTTCTTGGGATGTCCTACTCTGTTGGCACCACAACAGATCCTCTATGGAGGGCAACCCTCATGTCAGGGAACTTGGCTATGTGGAGATCCTCTTGGGACCTCACAAGGGAAACACAATTGTTCAGGAAAGTACCACCTGACACATGGAAGGCTTTGGTGGTCATTCAGTGATGGCAGCGAAATGATAACATTGAGAGGAGACACACTGGATTAAAGGGGACAGGAAGGAAAGAGAAAGAAGGGAATGGGCAAGGTGTGAACAAGCTGAGCCTGTGACATGGTAGAATCTTTGAACCAGACACGAGCTTAATATTTTGCTGGAGACAGAAAAGACTTTTTAATACTTGATCATGAATCTTAATTACCAAAGTGAGACTCATAACTAAAAATAATTCAAAACCCATAAGATGTTTCTGAGAGGCTTTCAAGAGTTGAGGAGAGGACAACCAAAGGATTATGTTTAAGGCGGCAAGTAGTGGGCAAAGAGCAAAGACTTTACCTCTTTGTATCTCACTGAATTAAGACAGCTACATAAACTGGTTACATAAACTTTAACAGTAAAAACATAAACCAGGGTGGTGGTGGTGGAAATGGAGAAGAGGAATACATGTAAGATCATGCTTCAAAACAAAACATACTAAAATTGGTATTTAGTCAACTCAGGGGATTAAAAAATTCAAAGATCTCTGTGATAATACGCAGGTGGTGGTGCATTTGTGAAAATGGCTGTTGGAAAAGATGATGAGTTAGGTGAGAATGAACTGCTGAAGCTTGAGGTGGTGGAAGTGGTGGGCGGAGAGCATTACAGAAAATCAATGGACAACTGCATACATGAGACTAGAGTGTGGGGAGAAAACAGGGCCAGAGGCCTTTGAGACGTCAGAATGACCAAAACTGTGATATTTAAACTACCTGATTAGTAGTCTTTCTGCTCAGGACACCCACAGTGAATAAATGGATTTGGAATGGACCCAACAAAAGAAATGAATGGGTATTCAGAGCACAGGGGACAGTGTGGCGGTTAAAGGCCAAAGTGAATTAGGAAGAGCTGGACTTTGCTGAAATCCACACGGTCTGCCTCAGGGACTAAGCAGAAGCTGCCAGAGTTACAGAAGTTAAAGGAGTTTGGGAAAGAGAGGTTGCTTAGGAAATGGGAGGTACTGATGGCAGAGTCTTAAGAAAAAGCTCGATATTCTATAAGGTCTTTTAATCAAACAATGTGTCTGTTATCAGAACTCACTGGCCATTAAGATAATAAGTGCTGAATTATAAGACTTGATTGTATCTGTACAGCAGTAGTAAATATACTTCAAACGATCTCTTTCAAGAGGTCTTCCCATATCCTTTATTTATTTTTTTTTAAACTTTTAAGATTTTATTTATTTATTTGAGAGAGAGAGAATGAGAGATAGAGAGCATGAGAGGGAAGAGGGTCAGAGGGAGAAGCAGACTCCCCGCTGAGCAGGGAGCCAATGTGGGACTCGATCCCGGGACTCCAGGATCATGACCTGAGCCGAAGGCAGTCGCTTAACCAACTGAGCCACCCAGGCGCCCTTCCCATATCCTTTAAAGACTAACAGTGGGGCACCTGGCTGGCTCAGTTGGTAGAATATGCCACTCTTGATGTTAGGGTTGTGAGTTTGAACCCATGTTGGGCACAGAGCCTACTTGAAAGAAAGAGAGAGAGAGAGAGAGAGAGAGAGAGAGAGAGAGAGAGAAAGAAAGAAAGAAAGAAAGAAAGAAAGAAAGAAAGAAAGAAAGGAAGGAAGGAAGGAAGGAAGGAAGGAAGAAAAAAAGAAAAAGAAAGAAAGAAAGAAAGAAAGAAAGAAAGAAAGAAAGAAAGAAAGAAAGAAAGAAAGAAGAAAGAAAGAAAGAAAGAAAGAAAGAAAGAAAGAAAGAAAGAAAGAAAGAAAGAAAGAAAGAAAGAAAGAAAGAAAGAAAGAAGAAAGAGAAAGAAAGACTCTAACAGAAAGTTCCAATCCAAATTAAAATGTGTCTCTAGTTGTCCATATTGGTAAGGGAGAGAGTTTAAAATACGGGTGAAGAAGACTTGATTTAACATATTACATCTACAGTCCAACATTCTCTCCATTAAAAAAAGAAAAAATCTTTTTTTACATACAAAATACAAAATTTTACTTCAGTCACTGAAAGAAATCAGAAAGGGAAAATTAAGGGTAGAAGAGATTCTCTGATAATACAAAAAAAGTCATACTCTAAAAAAAAAACAGAGGCCTCAAAATTTCACCTCAAATCTGATGAGGCAAAAAGAGGAAAATTCTTTTTCCACAAGATATAACCTCTTTTGCTATTTTCAACCCCAAACTAAGTAATTTGAAAATATAAGGGGATTTATAAATGATGATAGTGGTTTAAGCTTCATTTAAAGACACACAGCCTGTGCTGCTATCATAAAGGTTTCTGAAAAGTTGGTATGTAAAAATATCATTTATATCATTCAGTAGCTTCAGGCAAATTTTCAAACAATTATTTGCAAATGCTACAAAGACATTATACCACAGACTCCTCATCAATAATACAGCCTTGAACTGATTTGGAGCTGAAAACACTGCCATAGTTTCCAATTAAAGAAAATGAAAGACATGATCTGTGTTCTGTCTCTGCTCTCCTTTGATTTTCACCCCTGGAAATCATGCATTTTGGAATACTAGCAGTAACTAATAAAATCTCTTTCTTGTTTATGTTTTTTTATTTATTTTTTTTAGCTTATCTATATATAGAGAACAAGTAAGTAAACTTTCCAGGCAGCCCAGCACCCAATGAAGCTGTCAGCTCTCCTGTTTGTCATATTTTAGTCCAAGCCAAAGCCAGCCAGCTATCTTCATCCAGCATAGACTCTACATTCTCAAGGACCAGAATTAATGAATTAACTATTGATTAAATTCCACTCTAGCAAATCCACCAAGGCAAATAAATGAACTACCAGGGCACGTGTAGGCCATGGCCAAACATGTCTGGGCTATCGATCACTAGTTAGTATTCTTTTGGGATATAGAAGCAGCTGATGATAATATGACAGGTATGGAAAATGTGATGTAGAAACAGAGTTTGTTTCTGAAGGAGCAGCATATAGAACTAGAAGGGCTCATGTGATCTTTCAGGATTGTGTTCTATAGCGTCTTTGGTTTATATATAATAGGAAAAACATGCATAAGTGCTTGTGCTGCAGATGTCATAAGGCATAAGTTAAGGCCAAAGACAAAGATGAGTTGATGCGTTCCATGCATATAAACAAATAGGCTGATATACTATCTCTATATATTATTAAAATATATGAAAGTTAAATGTTACTGACTATTGTGTCCTACCAAAAATAAACAAAGAATCTAACAAATATGTGTCTTATTAGAAACCAAATCATTGTGGCAGAGCAAGATGGCGGAGGAGTAGGAGACCTGGATTTCGTCTGGTCTCAGGAATTCAAGTGGATAGGGATCAAACCATTCTGAACACCTACGAACTCAACAGGAGATCGAAGAAAAGAATAGCAGCAACTCTCTGAACAGAAAAGCAACCACTTTCTGGAAGGTAAGACGTGCGGAGAAGTGAATACAAGGCGATATTCGAGAGGATAGACGATGGGGGAGTGGGCCTCCATTGGCCGCTTCTGGCAAGTGATAGAGCCGCGGAGCACAAAATCGGAACTTTTAGAAGTCGGCTCCGCTGAGGGACGTCGCTCCAGTGGCTAAGCGGGGGGTGGAACCCTCACGGGACAGTGTGGTCTCAGGACCATCGGGGTCACAGAAAGACCGGGGGTGCCTGAGGGCAGCAGAGCTCCCGGGTATCAAAGCAGGGAAGCCAGCTGCAGAGATGGAGCTGAAGAGCAAGCTCTCAGCTCGGGGTTGCCATAAACTGTGATCCGTGACAGTCGGGCCACTGCTCCTCCAGCAAGGACCCAACAAGTGGCGGATCCAGGGAGACTCTCCTCCCTCCCCCAGGAGGAGTGGCGCGGGAGCGCACCGCAGGGATCTGCTGGGTTTGGAGACTCCACATGGGGTCGGGTGCCAGAGATAGAAACGCTCGGTGACAGGCCAGGTGAGCACAGAGTGCGGCCGGAGACCGGGGAGACAGGAGTGATTGACTGCTTTTCTCTGGGGGTGCACTGAGGAGCAGGGCCCCGAGTTCTCGACTCCTCTGGGCGGAGATTGGGAGGCCGCCATTTTCACTCTCGTCCTCCAAAGCTGTACGAAAAGCTTGCAGAGAACAAAAGCTCCTGAAAGCAAACCCGAGCTGATTACTTAGCCCGGACCCGGCAAGGGCGGGGCAATTCTGCCTCCCGCAAAGACACTTGGGAACCACGGCAACAGGCCCCTCCCCCAGAAGATCAGCTCGAACAGCCAGACAAGACCGAGTTTACTCATCAATGCGAACTGCAGAACTCCAGCGCTAGGGGAATACTGCACATAGAATTCATGGCTTTTTTACCATGATTTATTAGTCTTCAAAGTTAATTTTTTAACTTTTTTAAAAATTTTTCTTTTTCCCTTTTCCAACCAATATCTTATCAATCCCTTTTTTTTAAAAAAAATTCTTTTTCATTTTTAGAGCTATATTCTATCCCTTCATAGTAGTTACCTTTATTTTTGGCATATATATATAAGTTGTTCTCTCTTTAAAATTTTGAGATACAGTTTCTTCTAACAGATCAAAATATACCCTAAATCTCTAGTGTATGGGTTTTTTCCAGTCTCCTGCCTGATCACATTCTCTCCCCTTTTTTTTCTTTTTTTCCTTTTTTTAATCCTCTTCTTTATTTTTTCAAATACCTTCTGATCAATTCGTTTTTTAAAATTTTTAATAATTTTCATTTTTACATTCATATTCCATCCCATCATTGTATCAACCCTTATTTTGTACATATATAAGTCTTTCTTTCTTTAAAATTTTAGGAGGCACTTTCTTCTAACAGACCAAAATACACTCAAAATCTAGTGTGTGGCACTGATCTATGCATCAGTCTGATCATATTTGATCATATTCTGTTTTGTTTTGTTTTGTTCTGTTTTTGTTTGTTTTTATCTTTTTCTTTTTTTTTCCTCTTTCTTTTTTCTTTCTTTCCCTTTCTTTTCCCCTGGTTTCAGGTCTTTTCTGATTTGTTTAGAGTATATTTTCTGGGGACATTGTTAACCTGTTAGCATTTTGTTCTCTCATTCATCTGTTCTCCTCTGGACAAAATGACAAGACGAAAAAAATTACCTCAACAAAAAGAACAAGAGGTAGTACCGTCTGCCAGGGACCTACTCAATACGGACAGTAGTGCGATGTCGGACCTAGAGTTCAGAATCATGATTTTAAAGATACTAGCTGGGCTTGAAAAAAGCATGGAAGTTATTAGAGAAACCCTTTCTGGAGAACTAAAAGAACTAAAATCTAACCAAGTCGAAATCAAAAGGCTATTAATGAGGTGCAATCAAAAATGGGGGCACTAACTGCTAGGATAAATGAGGCAGAAGAGAGAATCAGTGATATAGAGGACCAATGATGGAAAATGAAGAAGTTGAGAAAAGAGAAATAAACAACTACAGGATCACGAGGGCAGAATTCGAGAGAGAAGCCATACGATAAGATGAAACAACATTAGAATAATTGGGATCCCAGAAGAAGAAGAAAGAGAGAGAGGGGCAGAAGGTATATTGGAGCAAATTATAGCAGAGAACTTCCCTAATGTGGGGAAGAAAACAGGCATCAAAATCCAGGAGTCACAGAGAACCCCTCTCAAAATCAATAAAAATAGGTCAACACCCCGACATCTAATAGTAAAACTTACGAGTCTCAGAGACAAAGAGAAAATCCTGAAAGCAGCTCGGGAGAAGAGATATGTAACCTACAAGGTAGAAACATTAGATTGGCAACAGACCTATCCACAGAGACCTGGTAGGCCAGAAAGGACTGGCATGATATCTTCAGAGCACTAAACGAGAAAAATATGCAGTCAAGAATACTATATCCAGCTAGGCTGTCATTGAAAATAGAAGGAGAGAGAAAAAGCTTCTAGGACAAACAAAAACTAATAGAATTTGCAAACACGAAACCAGCCCTACAAGAAATATTGAAAGGGGTCCTCTAAGCAAAGAGAGAGGCTAAAAGAAGCATAGCCCAGAAAGGAACACAGACAATATATAATAACAGTCACCTTACAGGCAATACAATGGCACTAAATTCATATCTTTCAATAGTTACCCTGAAGGTAAATGGGCTCAATGCCCCAATCAAAAGACACAGGCTATCAGATTGGATTAAAAAACAAGACCCATCGATATGCTGTCTGCAAGAGACTCATTTTAGACCCAAAGACACCTCCACATTGAAAGTGAGGGGGTGGAAAACCATTTACCATGCTAATGGACACCAAAAGAAAGCTGGGGTGGCAATCCTTATATCAGACAAATTAGATTTTAAAACAAAGACTGTAATAAGAGATGAGGAAGGACACTCTATCCTACTTAAAGGGTCTATCCAACAAGAAGATCTAACAATTGTAAATATCTATGCTCGTAACATGGGAGCAGCCAATTATATAAGGCAATTAATAACAAAAGCAAAGAAACACATTGACAACAGTACAATAATAGTGGGGGACTTTTACACCCCCCTGACTGAAATGGACAGATCATCTAAGCAAAAGATCAACAAGGAAATAAAGACTTTAAATGACACACTGCACCAAAGGGACTTCACAGCCATATTCAGAACATTCCATCCCAAAGCAATGGAATACACATTCTTCTCTATTGCCCATGGAACTTTCTCCAGAATAGATCACATCCTAGGTCACAAATCAGGTCTCAACCAGTACCAAAAGATTGGGATTATTCCCTGCATATTTTCAGACCACAATGCTATGAAACTAGAACTCAATCACAAGAGGAAAGTCAGAAAGAACTCAAATACATGGAGGCTAAAGAGCATCCTACTAAAGAATGAATGGGTCAACCAGGAAATTAAAGAAGAATTTAAAAAATTCATGGAAACCAATGAAAATAAGAACACAACTATTCAATCTCTTTGCGATACAGCAAAGGCAGTCCTAGGAGAAAAGTATATAGCAATACAAGCCTTTCTCAAGAAACAAGAAAGGTCTCAAATACACAACCTAACCCTACACCTAAAGGAGCTAGAGAAAAAAAAGCAAATAAAACCTAAACCCAGCAGGAGAAGAGAAATAATAAAAATCAGAGCAGAAATCAATGAACTAGAAACCAAAAGAACAGTAGAACAGATCAACGAAACTAGGAGCTGGTTCTTTGAAAGCATTAACAAGATTGATAAACCCCTGGACAGACTGATCAAAAAGAAAAGAGAAATGACCCAAATCAACAAAATCATGAATGAAAGAGGAGAGATCACAACCAACACCAAAGAAATACAAACAATTATAAGAACATATTATGAGCAACTCTATGCCAACAAATTAGATAACCTGGAAGAAATGGATGCATTCCTAGAGATGTATCAACTACCAAAATTGAACCAGGAAGAAATAGAAAACCTGAACAGACCTATAACCACTAAGGAAATTGAAGCAGTCATCAAAAATCTCCCAACAAACAAAAGCCCAGGGCCAGATGGCTTCCCAGGGGAATTCTACCAAACATTTAAAGAAGAATTAATACCTATTCTCCTGAAACTGTTCCAAAAAATAGAAATGGAAGGAAAACTTCCAAACTCATTTTATGAGGGCAGCATTACCTTGATCCCAAAACCAGACAAAGACCCCATCGAAAAGAGAATCACAGACCAATATCCTTGATGAACATGGATGCAAAAATTCTCACCAAAATACTAGCCAATAGGATCCAATAGTACATTAAAGGATTATTCACCATGACCAAGTGGGATTTATCCTTGGGCTGCAAGGTTGGTTCAACATCCACAAATCAATCAACGTGATACAATATATTAACAAAAGAAAGAAAAGAATCATATGATCCTCTCAATAGATGCAGAAAAAGCATTTGACAAAGTACAGCATCCTTTCTTGAACAAAACTTTTCAGAGTATAGGGATGGAGGGTACATACCTCAACATCATAAAAGCCATCTAAGAAAAACCTACAGCGAATATCATTCTCAATGGGGAAAAGCTGAGAGCTTTCCCCTTAAGGTCAGAACGCGGCAGGGTTGTCCACTATCACCACTGCTACTCAACATAGTATTAGAAGTCCTAGCCACAGCCATCAGACAACAAAAGGAAATCAAAGGCATCCAAATTGGCAAAGAGGAAGTCAAACTCTCACTCTTTGCAGATGATATGATCCTTTAGGTGGAAAACCCAAAAGACTCCACCCCAAAACTGCTAGAACTCATACAGGAATTCAGTAAAGTAGCAGGATATAAAATCAATGCACAGAAATCAGTGGCATTCCTATACACCAACAACAAGACAGAAGAGAGAGAAATTAAGGAGTTGATCCCATTTACAATCGCACCCAAAACCATAAGATACCTAGGAATAAATCTAACCAAAGAGGCAAAGGAACTGTACTCAGAAAACTATAAAATACACATGAAAGAAATTGAGGAAGACACAAAGAAATGGAAAAACGGTCCATGCGCATGGATTGGAAGAACAAACATTGTGAAGATGTCAATGCTACCTAGAGCAATCTACACATTCCATGCAATCCCCATCAAAATACCATCCACTTTTTTCAAAGAAATGGAACAAATAATCCCAAAATTTGTATGGAACCAGAAGAGACCCCGAATAGCCAGAGGAATGTTGAAAAAGAAAAGCAAAGCTGGCAGCATCACAATTCCAGACTTCAAGTTCTATTACAAAGCTGTCATCATGAAGACAGTATGGTAATGGCACAAAAAAGGACACATCGATCAATGGAACAGAATAGAGAGCCCAGAAATGGACCCTCAACTCTAATGTCAACTAATCTTTGACAAAGCAGGAAAGAATCCAATGGAAAAAAGACAGTCTCTTCAACAAATGGTGTTGGGAAAATTGGAAAGCCACATGGAGAAGAATGAAACTGGACCATTTCCTTACACCACACACAAAAATAGACTCCAAATGGTTGAAAGACCTAAACGTGAGACAGGAGTCCATCAACATCCTAAAGGAGATCACAGGCAACAACCTCTTTGACCTCAGCTGCAGCAACTTCTTCCTAGACATATCGCCAAAGGCAAGGGAAGCAAGGGCCAAAATGAACTCTTGGGATTTCATCAAGATAAAAAGCTTTTGTACAGCAAAAGAAACAGTCCACAAAACCAAAAGAAAACCGACGGAATGGGAGAAAATATTTGCAAATGACATATCAGATAAAGGGCTAGTATCCAAAATCTATAAAGAACTTATCAAACTCAACACCCAAAGAACAAATAATCCAATCAAGAAATGGGCAGAAGACATGAACAGACATTTTTCCAAAGAAGACATCCAAATGGCCACAAAACACATGAAAAAGTGCTCAACATCGCTCGGCATCAGGGAAATCCAAATCAATACCTCAGTGAGATATCACCTCACACCAGTCAGAATGGCTAAAATTAACAAGTCAGGAAATGACAAATGTTGGCGGGGATGCGGAGAAAGGGGAACCCTCCTACACTGTTGGTGGGAATGCAAGCTGGTGCAACCACTCTGGAAAACAGTATGGAGGTTCCTCAAACAGTTGAAAATAGAGCTACCATACGATCCAGCAATTGCACTACTGGGTATTTACCCCAAAGATAGAAGTGTAGGGACCCGAAGGTGTACCTGCACCCCAATGTTTATAGCAGCAATGTCCACAATAGCCAAACTGTGGAAAGAGCCAAGATGTCCATCGACAGAAGAATGGATAAAGAAGAAGTGGTATATATACACAATGGAATATTATGCAGCCATCAAAAGGGAATGAGATCTTGCCATTTGCAATGACGTGGATGGAACTGGAGGGTGTTATGCTGAGTGAAATAAGTCAATCAGAGAAAGACATGTATCATATGACCTCACTGATATGAGGAATTCTTAATCTCAGGAAACAAACTGATGGTTGCTAGAGTAGGGGTGTTGTGGGAGGGATGGGGTGGCCGGGTGATAGACATTGGGGAGGTTATGTGCTATGGTGAGTGCTGTGAATTGTGCAAGACTGTTGAATCACAGATCTGTACCTCTGAAACAAATAGTGCAGTATATGTTAAAAAAAAAAAAAGAAGAAGATAGCAGGAGGGAAAAATGAAGGGGGTAAATTGGAGGGGGAGATGAACCATGAGAGATGATGGACTCTGAAAAACAAACTGAGGGTTCTAGAGGGGAGGGGGTGGGGGGATGGGTTAGCCTGGTGATGGGTATTAAAGAGGGCACATTCTGGGTGGAGCACTGGGTGTTATGCACAAACAATGAATCATGGAACACTACATCAAAAACTAATGATGTAATGTATGGTGATTAACATAACAATAAAAAATTAAAAAAAAAGAAAGCAAATCATTTTAAGTGCTATTGAAGTTAACTCAGTCTACTGACATTTTTCTTGAAGAATTTCTCATTTGATTTTGCCCATCGCTAATATAAGAAAGACTTTTTTGAACCAAAATAAAAACATAACTAACAAGTATACAGTGCCAGAAGTTTAATAAAATTACACAAACAATAACATGCACAAAGGAGGCTCTGCTTTGGTGTTGGTGTAGTTTTGATTAAGAGCTTGGCAGCCTATGGCTGCTCATTAGCGTCTTGCCTTTGGAAAATGTTGCTCTTCTATGATGAATCATTTTTAGAAAGGAAAGATTTTTCTTGCCAATATTTGGCTGTGAATGATTTCTATCAAGTTTTTTTCTAGATTTTTGACAAAAAAAAAAGGAAGCAAGGAAGGAAGGAAGAATGAAAGAAAGGGAAAAACAACAAAAAGGAAATAAAGTTGGGACACCTGGGTGGCTCAGTCAGTTAAGCGTCTGACTCTTGATTTCAGCTTAGGTCATGATCTCAGGATCCTGAGATTGAGCCCTGCACAGAGTTCCTGCTCAGTGGGGAGTCTGCTTGAGATTCTTTCTTCCTCTGCCCTCACCCCCTCCCCTAAAAATAAATAAATAAAATCCTTTTTAAAAAGGAAATAAGGTTGCCAAAGGGATTGGAATTAAAAAAAATATATATGTGGTGAGAGGGACTTTCTGTGGCTGACCAATATGGAATAAACCTGTTGCAACATTTCTCTCTGACTGACCACCACTAAAGAGTGTGCAGGAATTACAAGAAGCAACCAACCAAGGATTCTGAAAAGTTAACAACAGAGGCAGATCAGGAGGGGAGCCAAAACTTGGAAAAAAAAAAAAAAGCAAGTATATAAGGATGAATTTGTCATAGTTTCCCCTCTTTCATTTCCCATTTTAACCCAAGAGCAGCCCCAGTGTGGAACTGTGCACTGGGCAAGAAAAACCTATGTGAGAAACCCTATCTTTCTGGCCAGAGTACAAAAAGGCCTTACAACTCAGAAGGTGTGAGGGAAATCCCTGTTTTGTTTTTTCTTTTTTTCCTCTGGACCCTGGTCTGAGGATGATTCTAGTCAAGGAGCTGTACTATAGCAGTCCTGGTCAAATGAGAATCTAAAATCCCAAGAAAAATCTCTTTCTGACCACAGGAACCAGGAAAAAGGGGCCCCTGTGGCCCAAAAATAGTGTGTGGGAGGGTATCCCTGTATTTCCTTCTATTTTCTCTCATCTTATTGCCCCCAACACAGCCTCATTTATATAAAATGTAAGATAACTTGGAAAGCTAAAGTTCCAAGAGAAACCATGTCTTCTTATCTAGCCAATCCCACAGAGGAAGTACAGGGATCTGAAAAATGTGGGAGAAATCCCAGAGAAGAGAAAGCTAGCTGATCTTCTAATTCTGTGTATGAACCAACACAAGTCCTGACTCAACTCCAAACTATATGTGCCTGGTTGCTTCCCATGCAGAGGAAATCTGAGCATCACAGCAAAGACTTTGAGACCTGAACCATTACATAATCCCCAAACAAATACCAGATTAGCCACTGAAAAGTGCATGCATGGAGCAGACACGAAGCAGCATAGCAAAACTTTTGAAAAATGAACTGAAATTGGAACCACTGAGCACACAAGGCAAGACAGAATTTGCATTCTGAAGCTAACCAGATGATTACCTGCTAAATGAAACAAACTAAAACTTCAACCTTCAAATTTTTAACAGGACTCAAATGATCATACTAATATTTAAAATGTCCAGGAAACAACCCAAAATCACTCAAAATTACACAAGTCAAAAAAAAGCTGAAGTAGCTATATGAGTATCAGACAAACTATGCTTGATAATGAGAAAATTATCAGGAAAGGAAAAGGATATTACACAATGATGAAAGAATCAATTTACCAAGACATAGCAATCCTGAACGTGTATGCACCTAATAATAAAGCATCAAAATACATGGGGCTAAAAACTGATAGTTCTAAAAAAGAAATAGATAAGCCCACAATTATATTTGGAGCTTTCAACATTCTTCTCACAATATTTGTTTTTGAGAACAGTGCCAGGGAAGGCAAAGAAGGCTTTCATCAGTCCAATTGTAGTCTTCCACTTGATCATGAGTTTTAGCTTTGCTAAAAATCCCAGGTTTCCACTGTACCTAGGTAGCCTTAATTCCTAGGAATCTCTGTTTGTTTCTCCAGAGAATACAATTCTGGTCTCCTGGGAGTGGAATATGCCAGATGGAGCAAGAGAAGCAGACATCTGCCTGCATAATATTGTGGTGAGGAACCTTGAATTTTTTGATGGTTAATTTTATGCATCAACTTGACTGAGCCACAAGGTGCCCAGATATTTGGATAAACATTATTTCTGGGTATGTCTGTGAGGTTGTTTCTGAGGAGATTAGCATTTGAAATGGTGGACTTGGTTAAGCAGATTGCCTACCCCATATAGGTGGGCATTACCCAATCAGTTGAGGGCCTGACTAGAACAGAAGGGTTGAGGAAGGGGAAATTCCCTTTCTTTGCCTGACTCCTTGAGCTAAGACATCAGTCTTCTGCTCTCAGCTTTGAACTGGAACTTACACCATTGGCTCCCCTACCCCTCAAACCTTTGAGAGACTGTAGCACCAGCTTTCCCAGGTCTTCAGTTTGAGGTTCTGTTTCTCTGGAGAATCCTGACTAATTACAGGTTCCGACCACTTTTTTTCAGACTTTTACTAATCCCATGATTCCACCTTTGAACCTTAACCCATCTTCCGCTTCTTTACTATCTTTAAAGTTTGTAAGTGCTCAGACACTGAGGTTCTCTGCAGGGCAAATTAGTTTGTTTTGTGTCATTATCTCCCTCTACCAAACAACACTTTGTTGTAAAATGTTCTCCACTGCACTAAGTCATTTGCTTCTCCTTGCCAAATACTGCTTCCAAAATTGTGTTGAAATCTCTCTTCTGTTGGTCTGCTATGTCATTTTCTTGCTCTTGTTGTATAACACTCTTTTTAGCGTTTTTGCCATCAACTTAGTAAATTTGAGGATAAACTTTTTTTTTTTAGAAATAAACTTTTTTTTTTAAGATTTTATTTATTTATTTGAGAGAGAGAGAATGAGAGAGAGCACGAGAGGGAAGAGGGTCAGAGGGAGAAGCAGACTCCCCATCGAGCAGGGAGCCCGATGTGGGACTCGATCCCAGGACTCCAGGATCATGACCTGAGCAGAAGGCAGTCGCTTAACCAACTGAGCCACCCAGGCGCCCCGAGGATAAACTTTAACCATAACTAAAAAATACTTTTCTTTTGCTATTATCTGTAGGAATCTTTTTAAAGGAAAAAAGTATCCTAGAAACAGACACATATGAGCATTTGTTTAATTTCTAATAAAGCTTACAGATTTTTAGCTACATCTGAATATGTAATTTAGGACATATTCTTTTTTTAAAAAAAGACTTTATTTGAGAGGGAAAGAATGAGACAGAGAGAACATGAGATGGGGGAGGGTCAGAGGGAGAAGCAGACTCCCCGCCGAGCAGGGAGTCCAATGCGGGACTCGATCCCAGGACTCCAGGATCATGACCTGAGCCGAAGGCAGTCGCTTAACCGACTGAGCCACCCAAGTGCCCTAAGACACATTCTTTATGCCATTCACCTGGGCTTGAGTCATGAGGATGCTAACAGACAAGAAATTTGACAATATCCACCCACCTAACTATAATTCTTTCTTGAGTTCTTTAACTGGACTCAAATGTTGCATCTTTCATGATGCCTTCACTGATAATCCTGGGTAGAGTTTGGTGTTTTTCTCTACGTTTTTCCTGCATATTATAAACATATGTTGTAGTGTGCTTCACATTATTCTATAAACATTTGTTTTAGGGCAGTGTCTCTACAGTGGACTGGAACTTTGAAAATTTAAAATCATGCCTTATACATTTTTTTGTATTACTTTTTCTTTTTATATAATTATAGCCACAAATGTATCTGCTAGTACCTTTTTCATTTGACTATTTTGCCTCTGCAGAGTAGGCAATTCTGTGGATAAGTAGGGAAAATCTGCTGACAGGTTTATCAATTAATTAGCACATCTGAAATTAGGTAAGTATCTATCGTGTGTTGGATAAAAGATGTATTCAAGGAGACAAGATAAGATTTTTGCCCTGAGCAGCTAAGCATTCAATTACTTGGGTTTTTCTAATTATTTTAATCTTTAGTTCTAGTACAGGTATTTTTAAATGGATTTTTAAAAAGACCTGGAAAGGTTAATGTGTTGCAAAGAAATCCTTCAGAAATGAAATCTCTTATAACAGATTGATTTTTTTTGGTCAGTGTGTGTATGTGGGATGTGTGTGTGTGTATGTGTAAAGGTGAAGGGTGATACATTTGGCGGGGGAAAAAGTATGATGTGGGAGCACTCAAATTTCTTTCTCTAGCCTCAGACTGATGTAGAGGGAAGAAAATTGTCATCTCACTTTTGGTTTGGGAAACTTGATGTTAGATCTTTTTATTACTATTATTGTAACTTGAATTGAAAAGAGACTCACTTTCAAACTATGGCCATTTCTCAGCAACAAATGGAGATCCTACCAAGAATCTGATAAAGTTGGTAACAGTTATCCAAAGATTATCTCCCCTCTTTTTTTATAGATGTTTCTAGCTTTAGTGCAATCTGATATATGTAAATCTGTTTTTTTCAAAGAGATTAATTTAGAAGGTAGTTAATCTAATTAAAATTATATTCTTTGCATTACCAAAGGATTCACTTAAGGACACATTTAAATACAGAAAATCTTTCGTGCATTTAAGCATTTGTTCACAGGTTACTAAATAAAGGGAAGTAAATCTGGAAAATCAGGGACATTAAAACTTAGATGATGTGTCTGGTGAAGATCAACACCTAATTATACAAAAATTTTGATTTACAGATTTTTTTGGGTTGGGGGTAAGAGGCAGAGGGAGAGAAAGAGAATCTTAAGTAGGCTCCATGCCCAGTGCAGAGCCCAACACAGGGCTCAATCTCACAACCCTAAAACCATGACCTGAGCCAAAATCAAGAGTCTGATGCCTAACTGACTGAGCCACCCAAGTGCCCCTTGATTTACACAGATTTTATGTCAACTTTTTAAATGATATTGTCATTGCTGGGATGAAATCTTTGATTTTAACTTTCATTGTTTATGATCAGCTCTTTAGATTAACTGGCAAAAAATTTTACCTTGAAGTGATGCCATGAATTGTGGGTGTTGGTATATCACTTGGGGTATCTTCTACAGTGGTGATTTGGGTTCCATTACTTTTCACACAGGCATATTTGGTGCAGACTTCAACCTGCAAACATTAGTTTACAAAAGAATAAATCCAATTATTTTCAAAACATAGACTGCCAATGGATCAAATCCACCCATCCTCATCACCCATCCACAGGACTCTGCAATAGTTCTCCACAGCTTCTTGGAGTTCTATTAATATTATTTTTTTATGTTAATTGACTCCACTGGAATGAACTCAGCATAGAATATAGAAATGAGCTCAAGACAACTGATTTAGTGATTAAAATGGGGATGTCTAGCCTCTGGTTCCAACCATTCAGAAAGAGACAGACATAGTAACCTATTTGGAGCACAGTTGAGGAATGGAAGATGATTAGGTGAGTTTGCAAGCAGAATAGGTTATCACGGCATACTGCTCTCTAGATCTACACCCAGGTAGTGTAATGCTGATATCTCCCGGAAGTCTTGACACTTTACAATGAATAGCCTAAATGCTAATGTGGAATAGAAGAAAAATGAGGCCTAGAGAAGCCTTTCAATGTGGCTGAGCTATTTTATATTCATTTGTTCCAGCTGCAATTGTATTTTTACCTTAATCACAGCAGAAAATCATCATTTACCCCTTTAATTCTGCCACCTAATCTGAATAAAAACAGAGGAGGGTGGAGTAACTAAAGATCAGAAATGGAGTTCATCAAGCATTAGTAAAATAAAAGAACACATGCAGCAAGAGGGAGGAGAGATGAATGAATATACAAAAGAGTGTTAGTGGAACATCCACAAAGTGACATCATCATTCTGTTCCCAATGAAAGGGTAAGCCAAAGAGAAACTGTACTTTTTCCAACACTAACTTCCTTTCAGCATCTAATACATAAATGGAGGAGGGAAGCTGGATACAGATGAATCTTAAACACTAATGCTGAGCTTAGATGTTAGCACAGAGAATTGAGTGAAGCAGTTCTCTAAATTTCCACTGGCAACTGAGAAAAGACAAATGCGATTCTTAACTGTATTTAGTAGTTATGTCATTTTATTCAGGGGGCACTTTACACCTAAATAGGAGTTGAGGTACATTTTTATGATGCTGTTTAAGTTGTGTTCTTTATTTACACCATTCAGTCTTTTGAGGTAATGTTTTGTAGATATTTGGACACTGTCAAGGTCCTCCATTCGGGGTATGTCCCATGAAACCCCAAATAATTTAAAGGCAAAGGAACTTAAAATATATTTGGATTAATGACAGTAGAACTTCATGCATATTGGAAAATATTTGACTATATGGTGCATAATGAGATAATTCAAAATCAATTCAACTGAATTTATTATATAAATAATGTGTGCCCAATATTATAATGGGTATTGGCACAAATAATTTTATTGAGGCCTCACACATCCATTTTCATTAGTTTGTAAACTGGGGGTTACAGAAATCAGGGAATATGATCAAGTTGGTAAGATATGAGATATCTGATCTGGGTTTTACTTACCCTATTGTCTTATCTAAATATTAAACAAAGCTTTTAGTTCTAAACTACTTAGCTATATTCAAATGGTTCTCCAGAAAGCTTTTATTTTGACTGTGGAGAAATGTGTCAATATTTTTCACATTCTTACTAATGTAATATTCCAAGTGTTCATCTTTGGGGCAGGTTTCTGCTGCTACAGCTATATTGCATAATGTGAATGAAACACAAATATAAAGGTTTGCAGATTCACATTAAAAATAAAATTGAATTGAAAATTGAAATTATTATTTCAAAAAAGGAATTCATTAAAAAAAGTAAATATTTGCATTGGCATTTATGTCTGCTTTATAGTCAATAGCTTTTTTGCAGAGGGGGTTAACAGAGAGCCTTAATTCTAAAGTATTAGGCATATCAATTAGATGCATATTTTAAATGGGGCCAAATCATCTTTGACACCGTAAATGAAAATTGTTGGAATTTGATATTCAAATTTCAGTGATGCAACAACTATTTCAACCAGTATTCCTGGACTGCGAAGAGCTTCACAAAAATACAGTTATCAAGAGTAAGAACATCTTAGTTCCTAATAACACAATTTAAGTATTAGATTCTAATTTGGTCTTTTGTCTCATCTTTTTCCATGTCCCAAATCTGATCAGAAATGCATTTTCAGGTCACTAGTGACTCAAACCAGTAGGTATGAATGAAACCTTTCATAGTATAACATACCTGAAACACTAACACATCAACTCTTGCTATATAGTCAGAACGTTGGATCAGGACGTGCATGCATACACCCAGTGATCTTATCTTACATTGTATTTTGAGTCCTGGTAAAGTAAATGAATAAGTTGCCTTTTGAGGACTCAGTCAGCTTTCTCCATGAGGGCCCAAAAGAGAATAATCCAGCAAATACTCCATTACCTTCCTAAACTAACCCTGTTCATAAAGTTATATGGCTAATTATTTTGATTGTGATTTTTATTTTATAATTTGACCTATGATGTGCAGGCACGTACGGACTCACTCTAAAAACCGTGAACATAAGAATCAGTCTACATATTCCATGCTAAGGTAACTCAGGTGGGTTCATGGAAATCACAGAATGTAAAAGAAAATAATCAACATATCTTTCTTCTTTTATCAAATATCTTTTAATTTTGTTTTCTGAAGAAGCCAGGCCTAGCAGTGGGAGAGGCTAAAGCATTGGTTGTAGCTAGATGATTGTGTATGTTTCACCTTCAAATGTAGGGGAAAGAAGGGGCTGGGAAAATAAATGAGGTAGCACTTAATGGACAAAGCCAGTGAAAAGTTTCTGTGGTCAAAGAAAATATCTATGCTTAATATCTTTTGAAAATTATTTACAAAGCTCTTATGAATGTTAGAAGTAGCACAGTTTCTTTAAAAATTTACTAAACTGCCACCCTCCTCTATAAGCTTTGAGTTTCTGAAACACTCTGTTTTTATCATTAATTTCCACATTTGGCCTTGTTATCTTTTACATCCCAGTACTGTAATAAGATTTCCAACCCCTTGGGGAAAAGTTCCTTATTGTAAATGCCTTAGTTGTCTCTACATTTTTTTCTATTTTGAAGGTCAGTAGATCTCAAAGAGGTCTATGAGAGTTGGGCCTCACATGGTCAATGCACTCTGAAATTGCATGCTAACTTCTGTCACATAAATACATACATGTTTTTCCAGGCAGTTTTTCCACTGACATCATCAGATTCTCAAAGAGGTTCAAGGGCAAAAAAATTTAAATACAACTCTTCTTATGTAGGTGAGGGTTGCCACACATGTGATAAAACCCTTTAATATATTTTGTCTGCCATATATTCATTTGTGTTTTCTTGCTGCCTTCCGAATCACAGAATGCTAGAGGTGGATAGAATGTTTTAAGTCATGGAGTCCATTGTCCTTACAAAAAAGATAATTGACACCAAACAGGTTATGTAACTTTCTTGGAGTTATTAAATTAACAAATAGCAGAAATAGGGAGAAAAAAATGTCTCCACATTCACAGGCTGATTCTGCTTTTGATATCAGTAAAAGAACCAGGCAGGACAAAGGTAAACTGCATAGGAAGATTTCCTGCCAATATATGACTTGCCCCATTTTGCTTATGAGAATATCATCACCACTGTTTTCCATATTACCATTATCTTCTCTCCAGAGACTCATATGTTGGCCCACAGCAAATAGATTTAATCCTAATCATTTTCTCTCTTTTCTCTCCCCTCCCCAGTATATAAATAATCTGTAACCAAGACCAAAGGTGTCCACTTAGAGACAGAGCCCAGCATGTTTTATTTAACATATTTATAAGCTTAACCATCAAAAAACAGTGTTCTAACCTGGATGTCATAGATAGTGAAGGGAGACAGGTCTCTCAGAATGAAAGACCCAGGCACATTCATTCCAGTCTTGTAGAGCTTATTATTTACATAGACAGAATATTCAGTGACAACACCATTTGGGTTTGAAGGAGATGTCCAGATGACACATACAGCTGTACTGTTGATGATGACAACCTCTGGAGGAAGCATGCCCTGAGGCTCTAGAATTAAAGGAAGAAACTGAATAAACTCCAGCTGTCTCTGAAAAAGCACTTGTTAAACTCAATGCAGATTAGTATTTAGGTTTAGCAAAAGGTTCGTTGCTTATCTGCTTTTCTCTGATGAAGTTATCACAGTCTGTAGTCCTCTGTAAATTGGCTTATTATACTCTCAGTTAGAAACCGTAAGAATTGGTGGTAAAATGCTTTATACCACCAGCATAGTGCTAATCTTCAATACTATGTGACCAGTGGGATATGATGATAAATTATTCACCCATCTGCAGCACTAACACATATCTATTATTTGTCTCCTTTTCCCATTCCTTCACTCCATACCTCCCAGGGAAAAAAAAAGGAAAGAAAATTTGCTCCTTAAGCAAAAAATAAAACTCAAATACATTGAGGCTGAGCCTGGTGGAATGTAAAAAATCATTTGATGTTACTAGCTTGTAACTCAAGCAATATGAAGCAATAATGCAATATTGTCATTATGTAAATGATTTTGAATGTTGATTACCATAGGTAATGATGAAATCTAACATTAGGAAAAAAATCTTGCTTGGCGTTAAATTACACAATTATTCAAGCATGTCAGAAATAACTATGCAAAGACCTATTTTTATCATAAGAACCCATCTTAACTAGTTGAAAAATTGTCCTTGTGATCCATTCTATTTTATAAACAAAAGGTGTCGACCTTTGGCACCACAAAGGGAAATGGGTTCCACACTTAAAGTGCTCTGCTAATGACCTGGAACACTTGCTTGGGAGGTAATGATATTATAATGTTTATAATGAGACTTTATAAAGCCAAAAAGATTAGAAAGACCATTCCAAACACATTTCAGATTCACAAGTTGCTTCCCTTGCTTCCTCCCCCTTGCTAACTGGCTTAGAAATGAGTCATAGGCAATTTTTCTCAGTGGCTGAACTTCCACCTACCATTTCTGGTGACTCAGGGAGAGCCCTCACTGTGTCTGGCTGCCGTTTTGAAAAGCATACTGCTTCTGAGAGCAAATCTTAAAAAAAATGTTCCTAAATGTCACCATTTATTGATGTGAACACAGCTTCAAACTCAGCATACACTGAAAAGAACAGGAACAAACTGGGCTAATATCCCATTATTAGAGCCTTGGGCTGTTCTCTCTAAGGGACCGCGTATTGATCTGCCACTTGACGACAGCGAGCACTTAAGCATTTTAGTCCCAACCCCCTTCCCTCCAACACCGGAAATTTTATAATGGAGGGACGACTGATCTCAGCCTCTGCAAGAATCAATCAATTTCATTTGCATCTCTGAAGCCAAGTGCCCCTTGAAATCTAGACTCACCCCCATCGAAAGTGGTTGCGCGCAGTACTTCACCACTGATGCTGTGGACTCCATTGAAGACAGAGATAAAAATCTGATACTCCGTGTTTGGATTTAAGTGGCTGATGACATGAGAGTTTACATCTGGGAGGATTTTGAGAGATTCATTTGAGGTAGCAGAACTCCAAAAAAGTGTATAATATTCAACATCACCTTGTAGGTCTTGAAAGGCTGTTAACAATAAATGCAGGATACTGTAAATGTGGCTGATCTAAAAGGGCCTCAGGGGAAAAAGACAGAGGATAAACTTTATCGTCAGCTGTGTCTACAAGGGGAAAATGGAACACTTATGGACACTTTTTTATGGTGGTATTGTTTTTATTTTATTAACAAAGTTGATTTTCTTCCCCTCAATCCATGATTAATTACACAGAGACTTATCTTTATAGGAAAATAAACTTCTAAATTTCTTTTAAATATTTTAGCTATGTTACTTACAGTTATTCAACTAATCTTCAAAACTTTAATATAACAGTTACAAAAGGAAACTAAGAGTAAAATAAAGTATTCAAAACACGGAACATCTTCCATTTCTAAGTAACATCATCCTTGAGAGAAGTCTATGCTAATGCAAAACAGGGTATTTTCTGACACAGATTCTAGAACTTGAGGCATTTTTAAAATTGCTAAATGCTACCTAAAAGAATGTTAGACAGATATCCTGTTATGTACACTGTTGATGAAGTAGACTGATAACAACATGCTCTCCTTAAGGATTTGCTCAGTAGGATCCTGGGATGATATTTGAATTTTTCTCAAGGTTCTCATTCTTTTCTCAGTTCACTGTGTTTCTATGATGTAGACAAATGTTTAAAAGGTGCCAAAATCAATCACTTACTGTCTCACAAATATAACTCATTAATTCCCCAACCATCATCCTTTCAAAGACCGGTTTACTGTTTTCTTTTTCTGCTTTTACCCGATTTCTCCTTCTTTGCCCTAAGTTCTGCTTCTCATTACCTTTCTACAATGATGCTTGGTGGGAATGCAAGCTGGTACAGCCACTTTGGAAAACCGTATGGAGGTTCCTCAAGAAGTTAAAAATAGAGCTACCCTATGACCCAGCAATTGCACTACTGGGTATTTACCCCAAAGATACAAATGTAGTGAAAAGAAGGGGCACCTGCACCCCAATGTTTATAGCAGCAGTGTTCGCAATAGCCAAACTGTGGAAGGAGCCGAGATGCCCTTCAACAGATGAATGGATAAAGATGTTCATATATACAATGAAATATTACTGAGTCATCAGAAAGGATGAATATCTACCATCTGCATTGATATGGATGGAACTGGAGGGTATTATGCTAAGTGAAATAAGTCAATCAGAGAAACAATTGTATACGGTTTCACTCATACGTGGAACATAAGGAATAGCACAGAGGACCAGAGGGGAAGGGAGGGAAAACTGAATGGGAAGAAGTCAGAGAAGGAGACAAACCATGAGAGACTCTTGGCTCCAAGAAACAAACAGGGTTGCAGAAGGGAGGGGGTGGGGCATTAAGGAGGGCATGTGATCTGAGGAGCACAGGGTATTTATGCAACCAATGAATCATTGAACACTACATCAAAAACTAATGATGTACTATATGTTGGCTAATGGAATTTAAATAAAAAAATAAAGTACATAGATTTTAGCTACAAAAATACAAAAAGAAAAAAGAAACAAGAAATAAAAATAGAAAGAAGCCATAAAACAGCTGTATTTTGGGGGGCAGAGCAAGATGGCGGAGGAGTAGGAGACCTAGATTTCGTCTGGTCTCAGGAATTCAGCTGAATAGGGATCAAACCATTCTGAACACCTACGAACTCAACAGGAGATCAAACAGGAGAGTAGCAACAACTCTCTGAACAGAGAAGCGACCACTTACTGGAAGGTAGGGCGTGCGGAGAAGTGAATCCGAGGCGATATTCGGGAGGATAGACGGCGGGGGCGGGGCCTCCGCCGGCCGCTTCTGGCAAGTGATAGAGCCGCGGAGCACAAAATCGGACCTTTTAGAACTTGACTCGCTGCAGTGGCTAAGCGGGGGGTGGAATCCTCCCGGGACAGTGTGGTCTCAGGACCCTTGGGGTCACAGAGAGACCGGGGGTGCCTGAGTGCGCCAGAGCTCCCAGGTATCAGAGCGGGTAAGCTGGCTGCAGAGACGGAGCAGAGTCGCGGGCTCTCAGCTCGGGGTTGCCATAAACTGTGATCTGCGGCCCAGTCGGGGCACGGCTCCTCCAGCAGGGACCCAACAAGCAGCAGATCCGGGGAGACTCCCCTTCCTTCCTGGGGAGGAGCGGCGCGGGAACGCACTGCAGGGATCTGCTGGGTTTGGAGACTCCGCGCGGGGTCGGGTGCCAGAGATAGCAACGCTCGATCACAGGCCGGGTGAGCACGGAGTGCGGCCGGAGACCGGGGACACGGAAGTGACTGCTTTTCTCTGGGGGCACACTGAGGAGCGGGGCCCCGAGTTCTCAGCTCCTCCGGGTGGAGATTGGGAGGCCACCATTTCTGCCCTGGTCCTCCAAAGCTGGACTGAGAGCTTGCAGGGAACAAAAGCTCCTGAGAGCAAACCGGAGCAGCTTCCTTAGCCCGGACAGACAAGGGCGGGGCAATTCCGCCCCCGGCAAAGACATTTGGAAACCACAGCAACAGGCCCCTCCCCCAGAAGATCAGCACAAACAGCCAGCAAGCCAAGACCAAGTTGATCGATCAAGGAGAATGGGAGAACTCCAGCGCTAGGGGAATACTGCACATAGATTCATGGCTTTTTTTTTTTTTTTTTTTTACCATGATTCATTATTTCATCAAAGTTAATTCTTGTTGACTGTTTTTTTTATTTTTCTTTTTCCCTTTTTCAACCAACATCTTATCAATCCCTTTTTAAAAAAAAAATTTTTATTTTTCATTTTTAGAGTCATATTTTATCCCTTCATAGTAGTTACCCTTATTTTTGGCATATATATATAAGTTGTTCTCTCTTTAATTTGAGGTACAGTTTCTTCTAACAGATCAAAATATACCCTAAATCACTAGTATATGGCTTTGTTCTAGTCTCCTGCCTGATCACATTCTCTCCCTTTTTCCTTTTTTTTTTTCTTAAATCTTCTTTCCTTTTTCAAACAACTTATCTTACCAAGTCCTTTTATAAAATCTTTTATAATTTTCATCTTTACAGTCATCTTCCATCCCTTCATTGTATCAACCCTTATTTTGTACATATATGTCTTTCTTCCTTTAAAATTTTAGGACGCACTTTTTTCTAACAGACCAAAATACGCCCAAAATCTAGTGTGTGGCACTGATCTATGCACTAGCCTGATCATATTTGATCATATTCTGCTTTTTTTGTATTGTTTTGTTTTTGTTTTTATCTTTTTTTTTTTTCCTCTTTCTTTTTTCTTTCTTTCCCTTTCTTTTCCCCTGGTTTCAGGTCTTTTCTGATTTGTATACAGTATATTTGCTGGGGACGTTGTAAACCTGTTAGCATTTTGTTCTCTCATTCATCTATTCTCCTCTGGACAGAATGACAAGACGAAAGAAATCACCTCAGCAAAAAGAACAAGAGGTAGTACCGTCAGCCAGGGACCTACTCAATACGGACATAAGTACGATGTCGGACCTAGAGTTCAGAATCATGACTTTAAAGATACTAGCTGGGCTTGAGAAAAGCGTGGAAGTTATTAGAGAAACCCTTTCTGGAGAAATAAAAGAACTAAAATCTAACCAAATCGAAATCAAAAAGGCTATTGATGAGGTGCAATCAAAAATGGGGGCACTAAATGCTAGGATAAATGAGGCAGAAGAGAGAATCAGTGATATAGAAGACCAAATGATGGAAAATAAAGAGGCTGAGAAAAAGAGAGAGAAACAACTACAGGATCACGAGGGCAGAATTCGAGAGATAAGTGATACGATAAGATGAAACAACATTAGAATAATTGGGATCCCAGAAGAAGAAGAGAGAGAGAGAGAGAGGCAGAAGGTATACTGGAGCAAATTATAGCAGAGAACTTCCCTAATGTGAGGAAGGAAACAGGCATTAAAATCCAGGAGGCACAGAGAACCCCTCTCAAAATCAATAATAATAGGTCAACACCCCGACATCTAATAGTAAAACTTACGAGTCTCAGAGACAAAGAAAAAATCCTGAAAGCAGCTCGGGAGAAGAGATATGTAACCTACAATGGTAGAAACATTAGATTGGCAACACACCTATCCACAGAGACCTGGCAGGCCAGAAAGGACTGGCAAGATATCTTCAGAGCACTAAACGAGAAAAATATGCAGCCAAGAATACTATATCCAGCTAGGCTATCATTGAAAATAGAAGGAGAGATAAAAAGCTTCCAGAACAAACAAAAACTAAAGGAATTTGCAAACACGAAACCAGCCCTCCAAGAAATATTGAAAGGGGTCCTCTAAGCAAAGAGAGAACCTAAAAGCAGCAAAGAGCAGAAACGAACACAGACAACAGACAGTTAACAGTCACCTTACAGGTAATACAATGGCACTAAATTCATACCTTTCAATAGTTACCCTGAATGTAAATGGGCTAAATGCCCCAATCAAAAGACACAGGCTATCAGATTGGATTAAAAAACAAGACCCATCAATATGCTGTCTGCAAGAGACTCATTTTAGACCCAAAGACACCCCCAGATTGAAAGTGAGGGGGTGGAAAACCATTTACCATGCTAATGGACACCAAAAAAAGCTGGGGTGGCAATCCTTATATCAGACAAACTAGATTTTAAAACAAAGACTGTAATAAGAGATGAGGAAGGACACTCTATCCTACTTAAAGGGTCTATCCAACAAGAAGATCTAACAATTGTAAATATCTATGCCCCGAACATGGGAGCAGCCAATTACATAAGGCAATTAATAACAAAAGCAGAGAAACACATTGACAACAATACAATAATAGTGGGGGACTTTAACACCCCCCTGACTGAAATGGACAGATCATCTAAGCAAAAGATCAACAAGGAAATAGACTTTAAATGACACACTGGACCAAATGGACTTCACAGATATATTCAGAACATTCCATCCCAAAGCAACGGAATACACATTCTTCTCTAGTGCCCATGGAACATTCTCCAGAATTGATCACATCCTAGGTCACAAATCAGGTCTCAATTGATACCAAAAGATTGGGATCATTCCCTGCATATTTTCAGACCACAATACTTTGAAAATAGAACTCAACCACAAGAGGAAAGTCGGAAAGAACTCAAATACATGGAGGCTAAAGAGCATCCTACTAAAGAATGAATGGGTCAACCAAGAAATTAAAGAAGAATTAAAAAAATTCATGGAAACCAATGAAAATGAAAACACAACTGTTCAAAATCTTTGGGATACAGCAAAGGCAGTCCTGAGAGGAAAGTATATAGCAATACAAGCCTTTCTCAAGAAACAAGAAAGGTCTCAAATACACAACCTAACCCTACTCCTAAAGGAGCTGGAGAAAGAACAGCAAATAAAGCCTAAACCCAGCAGGAGAAGAGAAATCATAAAGATCAGAGCAGAAATCAATGAACTAGAAACCAAAAGAACAGTAGAACAGATCAACGAAACTAGGAGCTGGTTCTTTGAAAAAATTAACAAGATTGATAAACCCCTGGCCAGACTGATCAAAAAGAAAAGAGAAATGACCCAAATCAACAAAATCATGAATGAAAGAGGAGAGATCACAGCCAACACCAAAGAAATACAAACAATTAAAAGAACATATTATGAGCAACTCTATGCCAACAAATTAGATAACCTGGAAGAAATGGGTGCATTCCTAGAGATGTATCAACTACCAAAATTGAACCAGGAAGAAATAGAAAACCTGAACAGACCTATAACCACTAAGGAAATTGAAGCAGTCATCAAAAATCTCCCAACAAACAAAAGCCCAGGGCCAGATGGCTTCCCAGGGGAATTCTATCAGACATTTCAAGAAGAATTAATACCTATTCTCCTGAAACTGTTCCAAAAAATAGAAATGGAAGGGAAACTTCCAAACTCATTTTATGAGGGCAGCATTACCTTGATCCCAAAACCAGACAAAGACCCCATCAAAAAAGAGAATTACAGACAAATATCCTTGATGAACATGGATGCAAAAATTCTCACCAAAATACTAGCCAATAGGATCCAACAGTACATTAAAAGGATTATTCACCATGACCAAGTGGGATTTATTCCTGGGCTGCAAGGCTGGTTCAACATCCGCAAATCAATCAACATGATACAATACATTAACAAAAGAAAGAACAAGAATCATATGATCCTCTCAATAGATGCAGAAAAAGCATTTGACAAAGTACAGCATCCTTTCTTGATCAAAACTCTTCAGAGTATAGGGATAGAGGGTATATACCTCAATATCATAAAAGCCATCTATGAAAAACCTACAGCGAATATCATTCTCAATGGGGAAAGGCTGAGAGCTATTCCCCTAAGGTCAGGAACGCGGCAGGGATGTCCACTCTCACCACTGCTATTCAACATAGTATTAGAAGTCCTAGCCACAGCAATCAGACAACAAAAAGAAATCAAAGGCATCCAAATCGGCAAAGAGGAAGTCAAACTCTCACTCTTTGCAGATGATATGATACTGTATGTGGAAAACCCAAAAGACTCCACCCCAAAACTGCTAGAACTCATACAGGAATTCAGTCAAGTAGCAGGCTATAAAATCAATGCACAGAAATCAGTGGCATTCCTATACACCAACAACAAGACAGAAGAGAGACAAATCAAGGAGTCGATCCCATTTACAATTGCACCCAAAACCATAAGATACCTAGGAATAAATTTAACCAAAGAGGCAAAGGATCTGTACTCAGAAAACTATAAAACACTCATGAAAGAAATTGAAGAAGACACAAAGAAATGGAAAAACGTTCCATGCTCATGGTTTGGGAGAATCAACATTGTGAAGATGTCAATGCTACCTAGAGCAATCTACACATTCAATGCAATCCCCATCAAAATACCATCCACTTTTTTCAAAGAAATGGAACAAATAATCCTAAAATTTGTACGGAACCAGAAGAGACCCAAAATACCCAGAGGAATACTGAAAAAGAAAAGCAAAGCTGGGGGCATCACAATTCCGGACTTCCAGCTCTATTACAAAGTTGTCATCATCAAGACAGTATGGTACTGGCACAAAAACAGACACATAGATCAATGGAACAGAATCGAGAGCCCAGAAATGGACCCTCAACTCTATGGTCAACTTATTTTTGACAAAGCAGGAAAGAATGTCCAATGGCAAAAAGACAGTCTCTTCAACAAATGGTGTTGGGAAAATTGGACAGCCACATGCAGAAGAATGAAACTGGACCATTTCCTTACACCACACACAAAAATAGACTCCAAATGGTTGAAAGACCTAAACGTGAGACAGGAGTCCATCAACATCCTAAAGGAGATCACAGGCAACAACCTCTTTGACCTCAGCTGCAGCAACTTCTTCCTAGAAACATCGCCAAAGGCACGGGAAGCCAGGGCAAAAATGAACTATTGGGATTTCATCAAGATAAAAAGCTTTTGCACAGCAAAAGAAACAGTTCACAAAATCAAAAGACAACCGACAGAATGGGAGAAAATATTTGCAAATGACATATCAGATAAAGGGCTAGTATCCAAAATCTATAAAGAACTTATCAAACTCAACACCCAAAGAACAAATAATCCAATCAAGAAATGGGCAGAAGACATGAACAGACATTTCTCCAAAGAAGACATCCAAATGGCCAACAGGCACATGAAAAAGTGCTCAACATCGCTCGGCATCAGGGAAATCCAAATCAAAACCTCAATGAGATACCACCTCACACCCGTCAGAATGGCTAAAATTAACAAGTCAGGGAACGACAGATGTTGGCAGGGATGTGGAGAAAGGGGAACCCTCCTACACTGTTGGTGGGAATGCAAGCTGGTGCAACCACTCTGGAAAACAGTATGGAGGTTCCTCAAACAGTTGAAATTAGAGCTACCGTTCGATCCAGCAATTGCACTACTGGGTATTTACCACAAAGATACAAATGTAGGGACCCGAAGGGGTACGTGTACCCCAATGTTTATAGCAGCAATGTCCACAGTAGCCAAACTGTGGAAAGAGCCAAGATGCCCATCGACAGATGAATGGATAAAGAAGAAGTGGTATATATACACAATGGAATATTATGCAGCCATCAAAAGGAATGAGATCTTGCCATTTGCAATGACGTGGATGGAACTGGAGGGTGTTATGCTGAGTGAAATAAGTCAATCAGAGAAAGACATGTATCACATGACCTCACTGATATGAGGAATTCTTAATCTCAGGAAAGAAACTGAGTGTTACTGGAGTGGTGTGGGGGTGGGAGGGATGGGGTGGCTGGGTGATAGACATTGGGGAGGGTATGTGCTATGGTGAGCGCTGTGAATTGTGCAAGACTGTTGAATCACAGATCTGTACTTCTGAAACAAATAACGCAACATATTTTAAGAAAAAAGAAAAAGAAGATAACAGGAGAGGAAGAAAAGGGGAGTATGTCAGAGGGGGAGACGAACCATGAGAGATGATGGACTCTGAAAAACAAACTGAGGGTTCTAGAGGGGAGGGGGGTGGGGGGATGGGTTAGCCTGGTGATGGGTATTGAGGAGGGCATATTCTGCATGGAGCACTGGGTGTTGTGCACAAACAATGAATCATGGAACACTGCATCAAAAACTAATGATGTAATGTATGGTGATTAACATAACAATAAAAAATTAAAAAAAACCAGCTGTATTTTCTTAGGCAGGAAATAGTATAAGTATACTATACAGTATACTGCTCTACTTATGTTAGTATTATTTTTAAAGACCTTAGGCAGAAACTATTACCTTGATTCGTGTTAGAATTGTGGGGTGGAATGTTGGTTTACGAACCTCCTGAAATTGTATGTAAAAGTATGTGTCAAACAGTTCAGTAGCACTAGTCCAAGGATTGAGAAGAAAAGGTGGCATTTCTCTTTATGGTCATTAAAGTACAGTGTCTCTGATATATGAGATTGTAGCATATGGCCACTTAAAGGAATACAGCTTTAGAGGATGTATGACTTTCTTTTAAGGACCCCTTTTCCTTTAGATCTTGGGGGTCTTGAATAAAAACTGAATGCTGAGCACACTACTGCCTTCATTTTATCTCTAGCAATAGTCAAAAAGGTTTGGTATGCCAACCTAGTTGAAAGAGTTTATAGTAAGAGATCTTTAGTAACAAACTTGGAAAACTCTGGGGATTAAGAGTTTCTTTTCTCTGATATCACAATATGTAAGCACCTTCAATAACGAGGTCATTGTTGTGCATTGGCAGGAACTGGTTATTCGTATCCATCAATATTTTTCCGGATAATGTTAGTCAAGTATAGCAAAGCCACTGGTGCTGTGAGTGCAAAATTTCTTCTTTCATTAGAATTATTTTTTACTGGCTTACAATGGTATTACTCATTAATTTATGGCAGCTGAGGTATAACAGAAAGTATACTAGATTTGAAGTTCACGTTGTATTTTAGTTAAGTCCGGACTCTGGTTAGAGATACAAACCCTAAAGATATAATTTGATGAAGTGCTTTCAAAATTTACTGGCAATTATAAATGGGTTTTACCTGGGTTATTAAATGTGCCTGATATCTATTCCATTAAGTTTCAATCAATGTACCTATGTATATACATTGAAAATATTGCAGCTACTGCTGTAAGTTCAACATGAGAAAGATTGTGTGTTGATATCTGGATAAAATTCCATTGGATGCCCATTCTTAGGCATGTACCATATGTCAATCCTTTTGAAATAGAACAAAATCTATTGTCCCTCAAAAGATAGAAAAAGATGGCAATTGAGTTCCTTTGGTAATGTCTTACTCCATGATATGGAGGCCTCTGTAATCAGAAATAGGCAGCATCTCTGGGCAGTAAGTGCCAGATTTCTGCATTGTCTTACCTCTCAGCAACATCTCCTTCAACATTTCTTTTTACTCACTCATTTAGTGCAGAGTCCAAAACAGAAAAGTAGTAGACACACATTATATCTTCATATCCTAGTCATCTGATGAGAAGTTCTAGGAGCATGCACAAGAGTATGCTTTTTCATTGTTCAAACAAGTTTTTAAACTTCAGTGGGTTCTTCCCAAGTCACTGAACTGTCTAAGAAACAATACATCCTCAGTTCTATAAGCCAGCACAAAATTAAAGGCTGCTGACCTTGAGTCTACCTCTGAGAGAGGAATCCTGTTGGAATTAAAATAGCTGGAATGAGGAGACAAGTAAATTTTACCCTCCCTGCATATTGGTAAAAGCTGGGCCTGAACATAGTTCCATTTTTATTTTTTTTCTTTATTTTTTTATTATGTTATATCACCATACATTACATCATTAGTTTTTGATGTAGTGTTCCATGATTCATTATTTGCATATAACACCCAGTGTTCCATGAAGAACGTGTCTTTAATACCCATCACCAGGCTAACCCATCCTCCCACCCCCTTCCCCTAGAACCCTCAGTTTGTTTTTCAGAGTCCATTGTCTCTCATGGTTCATCTCCCCCTCCGATTTCCCCCCCTTCATTCTTCCCCTCCTGCTATCTTCTTCTTCTTTTTTTTTTAAACATGTAATGTATTATTTGTTTCAGAGGTACAGGTCTGTGATTCAACAGTCTTACACAATTCACAGCGCTCACCATAGCACATACCCTCTGCAATGTCTATCACCCAGCTGCCTAACCCTCCCAACCCCCACCATTCCAGCAACCCTCAGTTTGTTTCCTGAGATTAAGAATTCCTCATATCAGAACACAGGCAGCAACCTCTTCAACCTCAGCAACAGCAACTTCTTCCTAGAAACATCACCAAAGGCAAGGGAAGCCAGGGCAAAAATGAACTATTGGGATTTCATCAAGATAAAAAGCTTTTGCACAGCAAAAGAAACAGTTCACAAAATCAAAAGACAACCGACAGAATGGGAGAAAATATTTGCAAATGACATATCAGATAAAGGGCTAGTATCCAAAATCTATAAAGAACTTATCAAACTCAACACCCAAAGAACAAATAATCCAATCAAGAAATGGGCAGAAGACATGAACAGACATTTCTCCAAAGAAGACATCCAAATGGCCAACAGGCACATGAAAAAGTGCTCAACATCGCTCGGCATCAGGGAAATCCAAATCAAAACCTCAATGAGATACCACCTCACACCCGTCAGAATGGCTAAAATTAACAAGTCAGGGAACGACAGATGTTGGCAGGGATGTGGAGAAAGGGGAACCCTCCTACACTGTTGGTGGGAATGCAAGCTGGTGCAACCACTCTGGAAAACAGTATGGAGGTTCCTCAAACAGTTGAAATTAGAGCTACCGTTCGATCCAGCAATTGCACTACTGGGTATTTACCACAAAGATACAAATGTAGGGACCCGAAGGGGTACGTGTACCCCAATGTTTATAGCAGCAATGTCCACAATAGCCAAACTGTGGAAAGAGCCAAGATGCCCATCGACAGATGAATGGATAAAGAAGAAGTGGTATATATACACAATGGAATATTATGCAGCCATCAAAAGGAATGAGATCTTGCCATTTGCAATGACGTGGATGGAACTGGAGGGTGTTATGCTGAGTGAAATAAGTCAATCAGAGAAAGACATGTATCACATGACCTCACTGATATGAGGAATTCTTAATCTCAGGAAAGAAACTGAGTGTTACTGGAGTGGTGTGGGGGTGGGAGGGATGGGGTGGCTGGGTGATAGACATTGGGGAGGGTATGTGCTATGGTGAGCGCTGTGAATTGTGCAAGACTGTTGAATCACAGATCTGTACTTCTGAAACAAATAACGCAACATATTTTAAGAAAAAAGAAAAAGAAGATAACAGGAGAGGAAGAAAAGGGGAGTATGTCAGAGGGGGAGACGAACCATGAGAGATGATGGACTCTGAAAAACAAACTGAGGGTTCTAGAGGGGAGGGGGGTGGGGGGATGGGTTAGCCTGGTGATGGGTATTGAGGAGGGCATATTCTGCATGGAGCACTGGGTGTTGTGCACAAACAATGAATCATGGAACACTGCATCAAAAACTAATGATGTAATGTATGGTGATTAACATAACAATAAAAAATTAAAAAAAACCAGCTGTATTTTCTTAGGCAGGAAATAGTATAAGTATACTATACAGTATACTGCTCTACTTATGTTAGTATTATTTTTAAAGACCTTAGGCAGAAACTATTACCTTGATTCGTGTTAGAATTGTGGGGTGGAATGTTGGTTTACGAACCTCCTGAAATTGTATGTAAAAGTATGTGTCAAACAGTTCAGTAGCACTAGTCCAAGGATTGAGAAGAAAAGGTGGCATTTCTCTTTATGGTCATTAAAGTACAGTGTCTCTGATATATGAGATTGTAGCATATGGCCACTTAAAGGAATACAGCTTTAGAGGATGTATGACTTTCTTTTAAGGACCCCTTTTCCTTTAGATCTTGGGGGTCTTGAATAAAAACTGAATGCTGAGCACACTACTGCCTTCATTTTATCTCTAGCAATAGTCAAAAAGGTTTGGTATGCCAACCTAGTTGAAAGAGTTTATAGTAAGAGATCTTTAGTAACAAACTTGGAAAACTCTGGGGATTAAGAGTTTCTTTTCTCTGATATCACAATATGTAAGCACCTTCAATAACGAGGTCATTGTTGTGCATTGGCAGGAACTGGTTATTCGTATCCATCAATATTTTTCCGGATAATGTTAGTCAAGTATAGCAAAGCCACTGGTGCTGTGAGTGCAAAATTTCTTCTTTCATTAGAATTATTTTTTACTGGCTTACAATGGTATTACTCATTAATTTATGGCAGCTGAGGTATAACAGAAAGTATACTAGATTTGAAGTTCACGTTGTATTTTAGTTAAGTCCGGACTCTGGTTAGAGATACAAACCCTAAAGATATAATTTGATGAAGTGCTTTCAAAATTTACTGGCAATTATAAATGGGTTTTACCTGGGTTATTAAATGTGCCTGATATCTATTCCATTAAGTTTCAATCAATGTACCTATGTATATACATTGAAAATATTGCAGCTACTGCTGTAAGTTCAACATGAGAAAGATTGTGTGTTGATATCTGGATAAAATTCCATTGGATGCCCATTCTTAGGCATGTACCATATGTCAATCCTTTTGAAATAGAACAAAATCTATTGTCCCTCAAAAGATAGAAAAAGATGGCAATTGAGTTCCTTTGGTAATGTCTTACTCCATGATATGGAGGCCTCTGTAATCAGAAATAGGCAGCATCTCTGGGCAGTAAGTGCCAGATTTCTGCATTGTCTTACCTCTCAGCAACATCTCCTTCAACATTTCTTTTTACTCACTCATTTAGTGCAGAGTCCAAAACAGAAAAGTAGTAGACACACATTATATCTTCATATCCTAGTCATCTGATGAGAAGTTCTAGGAGCATGCACAAGAGTATGCTTTTTCATTGTTCAAACAAGTTTTTAAACTTCAGTGGGTTCTTCCCAAGTCACTGAACTGTCTAAGAAACAATACATCCTCAGTTCTATAAGCCAGCACAAAATTAAAGGCTGCTGACCTTGAGTCTACCTCTGAGAGAGGAATCCTGTTGGAATTAAAATAGCTGGAATGAGGAGACAAGTAAATTTTACCCTCCCTGCATATTGGTAAAAGCTGGGCCTGAACATAGTTCCATTTTTATTTTTTTTCTTTATTTTTTTATTATGTTATATCACCATACATTACATCATTAGTTTTTGATGTAGTGTTCCATGATTCATTATTTGCATATAACACCCAGTGTTCCATGAAGAACGTGTCTTTAATACCCATCACCAGGCTAACCCATCCTCCCACCCCCTTCCCCTAGAACCCTCAGTTTGTTTTTCAGAGTCCATTGTCTCTCATGGTTCATCTCCCCCTCCGATTTCCCCCCCTTCATTCTTCCCCTCCTGCTATCTTCTTCTTCTTTTTTTTTTAAACATGTAATGTATTATTTGTTTCAGAGGTACAGGTCTGTGATTCAACAGTCTTACACAATTCACAGCGCTCACCATAGCACATACCCTCTGCAATGTCTATCACCCAGCTGCCTATCCCTCCCAACCCCCACCATTCCAGCAACCCTCAGTTTGTTTCCTGAGATTAAGAATTCCTCATATCAGAACACAGGCAGCAACCTCTTCAACCTCAGCAACAGCAACTTCTTCCTAGAAACATCACCAAAGGCAAGGGAAGCAAGGGCAAAAATGAACTATTGGGATTTCATCAAGATAAAAAGCTTTTGCACAGCAAAAGAAACAGTCCACAAAACCAAAAGACAACTGACAGAATGGGAGAAGATATTTGCAAATGACATATCAGATAAAGGGCTAGTATCCAAAATCTATAAAGAACTTATCAAATTCAACACCCAAATAACAAATAATCCAATCAAGAAATGGGCAGAAGACATGAACAGACATTTTTCCAAAGAAGACATCCAAATGGCCAACAGACACATGATAAAGTGCTCAACATCGCTCGGCATCAGGGAAATCCAAATCAAAATCTCAAGGAGATACCACCTCACACCCGTCAGAATGGCTAAATTTAACAAGTCAGGAAACAACAGATGTTGGTGGGGATGCAGAGTAAGGGGAACCCTCCTACACTGTTGGTGGGAATGCAAGCTGGTGCAGCCACTCTGGAAAACAGTATGGAGGTTCCTCAAACAGTTGAAAATAGAGCTACCATACAATTCAGCAATTGCACTACTGGGTATTTACCGCAAAGATACAAATGTAGGGATCCGAAGGGGTACGCGCACCCCGATGTTTATAGCAGCAATGTCCACAATAGCCAAACTGTGGAAAGAGCCAAGATGTCCATCGACAGATGAATGGATAAAGAAGAAGTGGTATATATATACACAATGGAATATTATGCAGCCATCAAAAGGAAAGAGATCTTGCCATTTGCAACGACGTGGATGGAACTGGAGGGTGTTATGCTGAGTGAAATAAGTCAATCAGAGAAAGACATGTATCATATGACCTCACTGATATGAGGAATTCTTAATCTCAGGAAACAAACTGAGGGTTGCTGGAGTGGAGGGGGGTGGAAGGGATGGGGTGGCTGGGTGATAGACATTGGGGAGGGTATGTGCTATGGCGAGTGCTGTGAATTGTGCAAGACTGTTGAATCACAGATTTGCACCTCTGAAACAAATAATGCAATATATGTTAAGAAAAAAAAAAGAAGAAGAAGATAGCAGGAAGGGAAGAATGAAGGGGGGGAAATCGGAGGGGGAGATGAACCATGAGAGACAATGGACTCTGAAAAACAAACTGACTGTTCTAGAGGGGAGGTGGGTGGGGGGATGGGTAGCCTGGTGATGGGTATTAAAGAGGGCACATTCTGCGTGAGCACTGGGTGTTATGCACAAACAATGAAACATGGAACACTACATCCAAAACTAATGATGTAATGTATGGTGATTAACATAACAATAAAAAAGAATTCCTCCTATTAGTGAAGTCATATGATACATGTCTTTCTCTGATTGACTTATTTCACTCAGCATAACACTTTCCAGTTCCAGCCACGTCATTGCAAATGGCAAAAATTTTATTCCTTTTGATGGCTGCATAATATTCCATTGTATATATATACCACATCTTCTTTATCCATTCATCTGTCGATGGACATCTTGGCTCTTTCCACAGTTTGGCTATTGTGGACATTGCTGCTATAAACGTCGGGGTGCACGTACCCCTTCGGATCCCTACATTTGTATCTTTGTGGTAAACACCCAGTAGTGCAATTGCTGGATCATATGGTAGCTCTATTTTGAACTTTTGAAGAACCTCCATACTGTTTTCCAGAGTTATAGTTCCATTTTTTAAAAGAGAAAATCATTAAGTCACAAGGCTTCTTCATAGCATGAGACAGGGAAAACATTGTTTAGAACCTTCAAAAGCAGATTTGTGTGTGTGTGTGTGTGTGTGTGTGTGTATTGCTTCTATGAGAATGAGATGGAAGTTTTAGAAAACATTTGCATTGTGTTAAAAATAACAAAGGGGAGACATGCCTTTATGAAAAAGAAGCCTCTATGAAACATGTACCTATAATCATGAAAAGACAGATATGAAGACAAAGATGATAAGTGATCTTGTTAAATAAGACAGCAAGGAAACATAGAAAGCAATGGCAGAATTCAAATCTGCACGGAAAGTAGACAAAAGCAGATGAAAAGTACATAGTAGGAAAGAATAAAGAGGAAAATGACTAAGAAGAAATCAATGAAAGTCAGAATTATATATATTGAGGACAGAGAATAAAAATATCTAAACAACCTGAAAAATAAATGGAATAAATAATCATTAATATAAAATGCCCCATGAAACCTGACCCAAATAAAGGTTTATGTCCATAAATTGAATTGATTAATATAGTTTTGATCAAAATAATGGCAATATATCCAAACTCAGACATATCATGGAACATTATAACATTTCAAAGGTAAGCTAAGCATTAAAAGATCATCTACAAAGGAGAAAAAGTCAGGCAAGTTTCAGACTTCTCATCCAGAACACCAAATTTTGACAGACAATGGAACAATTTCATCAGGTTTTGAGGGAAAAATTTTGATACAAGAATTTCATACAAATCTAAGTCATTATTTATGTGCAAATAGAACAGAAAGACTTTCTTATTTAGGAATAAAGTTAAATATATATATATACACACACACATATATATAACTAATTAAGAGTAATTAATTTATTTAATTTATTTAACTTTAATGGTAAAATTTTCCCAATAATGTTATCCAGAAGATAAAAAAGGTGAATCAAGATCCAGAATGCAAGATTGGGAAAATTTAGGAATTGATAATAAAAACTGAAACTATTTAGAGAAAATAATTATGTAAAAATAATTATATTATAATTTATAAACCAAACATTGAAAATGGCAGGTGAGAAGGTCAAGGAAAGTAACAGTACAGGGGTGGGAGAAATGAGGTGGCTGGGTGATGGACATTGGGGAGGGTATGTGCTGTGGTGAGCACCGTGTATTATGTAAGACTGATGAATCCCAGACCAGTACCCCTGAAACAAACAACACATCATCTGTTAATTAAAAAAATAGAAAGGCACCTGGGTGGCTCAGTCGTTAAGCGTCTGCCTTAAGCTCAGGTCATGATCCCAGCGTCCTGGGATCAAGCCCCGCATTGGGCTGCCTGCTCAGCAGGAAGCCTGTTTCTCCCTCCCCCACTCCCCCTGCTTGTGCTCCCTCTCTCGCTGTGTCTCTCTCTGTCAAATAAATAAATAAAATCTTAAAAAAAAAGAAAGTCATGAAAACAAAAGGGAAAGATAGCACTAACCCACCAATAGCATTAATAGGACAAATAACAATTTAACTTTAGAAATCACTACAGAAGGTAAAAGTTAGGAATCACCAACATCCATGTCTTTTCTCTTTTTGTCAAATAGCCAGAATATATTTTCTGGGCTCCTTACATCTGGTGGTAAGGTCATGTGACCAGTTTATGCTATTTTTAGAGCAACTGACCATCTCTGATTTTCTTTAGTTTTCCCACCTGTAGGACTTCAAGGCCCAAGGGTACGGTGGATCTACTAGATGGAAGGAGCCAAGTCCTTAAGTGACCCCAGAGAGTTTAGAAGGGGTAAGGAAGAGTTACAAAAACCTCAGATTTATGGTTTTGGTTTTGTGTGAATCCCATCACATAAAATAGAAAACACAGGAGTAGTTCTCGGATGGAGGATTTGATACTTCTTTCACTCGAGACTTCTTGAATTTGAAGTGTTTTTCTGGCAACCAGGTGGACTTAGAAATTAAAGTGTGAATATCTGAGTTAGAGTTATATGATTTGGAGCTGTACATGCTAGCTTGTGTTTGAAACAACAAGAAAAAATGAGGATTTCCTATGAGGTTAAATTTGCTCAGATATTCTAATCCTATGATGTACAACCCATATTTTGTAGATCACATAAATTTATCTGAGTAAAGGTATTGCTCTAACTCTAGCATATCAATCAGGTCAACCTCAGTGAGTTGAAGAAGAAGGTTATAACCTGTGGACAAAATTTTTGCTATTAAATGCCATTTTGGGCAGTAATCTCTATATAGAGATTCAGAAATGTGATCTTAGCTGCAGCAGATTCTCAAATATACAACAGTCCCCTCTCCTTTGTAATAGATTCCCAAGTAATTCAAAGCAGTTGTTAGGTGGGCTAGCTGAAAGTCCTCTTGCTAAAGCACTTCGATGATGCTCTTTGCATGCTGTTGGATTATTTTTAGAGATTGCTATTAAAGATTTTTATTTATTTATTTGACAGAGAGACAGAGAGAGAGAGAATGCACAGCAGAGGGAGAAGCAGGCTCCCCGCTGAGCAGAGAGCCTGATGTGGGGCTCGATCCCAGGAAGGTAAACACTTAACCACTGAGCCATCCAGGCACTCCTAGAAATCTCTAGGAGTTGATTTGATTGATACTATTAGTATCAATTATGTCCTCTAGATTTTTAGCATATACATTAGGGTCAGCCAAGGTGGTCCATGGGCAATATTTAGCCTCTAGGCCAAATGTGGCCTGCTACCTGTTTATATATATTCTGCAAACTAAGCATGGTTTTTACATTTTTTTAATGGCTGGGAAAAAAAAATCAAAAGAAGAGTAGTATTTTGTGACATGTGAAAATTATATGAAAATTTTATCTCAGTGTCCATAATAAACTATTCCTGGAACATAGCCATGCTTGTGTAAGTGTTGTCTCTTGCTGTTTTTGTGCTACAATGGCAAAGTTGAGCGGTTCCAACACCGACTATATATAGCCTGCAAAGCCTGAAGTATTTACTATCTGGCTTTTTAGAAAAATGTCTGTGGCCTGATCTAGAGCAATTATAGCAAACCACTCCATTCAACAGGTGTCCAAATTTGTCTAGGATTGAATTCTTTAGCCACATCTCTCATTAGCAGGCTCACTGGGAGGAGGTAATTTTGTTCAAATGTAAAAACTTGGAAGGATCCCATTAAGGTTATTTTATAATAGAAGTGTGTCTTGCTCACAGATTCTCAAATCAGTGTTCAGTATCCCAAGTTCTATGATGCAGAACTCTGTGTCATTAACTGAATACTTCTTGGAAAATGTGAGGAACCAAAACCACTTCTTGCAGAGTGCCTGGCCGGCTCAGTCGGTAGAGCATGGGACTCTTGATCTCTGGGTTGTGAGTTTGAGTGCTATGTTAGCGGTAGAGTTTACTTAACAAAAAATTTTTTTAAAAAATCAAACTACTTCTTGAGAAAATTCATTACTCTGCAAGAGAGTAAAATTTCTCACATCAAGAAGTGGAAGATTCTCTTGGACAGTGATCCAAGCCAGCCTCCTTATTTTTCCCAAAGATGTCTCATGCCTTCTATCTTGTTTATGCATCAGTCAGAAACAAATAACTATATTTAGGAATTTCCCCTTCCCCCAGCTACTTTAGTCTTTCACTGTGTTCCAAGTCTTATCAATAGCCTGCCAGAGAAAATTGTATTTAAAGGAAATTGTATATGAGATGTATTAATTATTCATCATTCTATATTTAGCAATGGAAATAGGATAGATAACTCCTCCTTAAATGAACTGATATGGGCAAACAGGGAATGAGAGAGTTAACTGAGCTGTGGTAACCAAGAAGCCCTGATATAAAGTGACTTAAATAAAATAGATGTTAATTTACATCTCACATACTAGCCCCAAAGTGACTGAATCAGATGGTGTTCCATTTCAACAACCCAGGTTCCTTCTCTTATGTGGCTTTGGATCTCTTAGGGTGTCGTCTGTGCCTGCAGAGATGAAATTGAGAAAACTGCCATGTCTACATTCCAGTCCAGGGAATTTATGAAGAGAGAACAGGAAGGCACATAGCTAATGTTTTGTGATTATGACACCGAAAGACATACATCATTTCTTTTCACATTTTATTGGCACAAATACTAGCACAAGGCCACAGCTAACTCCAAGGCTGGTAAGTGTAGTCTCTAAGTTGATGGGCATGGGGAACACCACCACCTCAAGGGGAAGGAGGTGGGGAAATAATACTATGCAATGGTTGGTAGTTCTACCTTTTAGTCAAGTCAGGTCATTATAAAGTGACATCTATTCTTTGTCTATCTTCAACTCATGGTAGAAATGTATTTATCTGAATGCCATGCCCAAATTTTTAATAGAAATGGCTTCCGAATTATTTTTTTTTTGTATTTTGTATAACTGCTGTTGAAAACACTGTCAACATTTTAGAGACAGAGTAATACTTTATACCAATACTAAATGATTACTAAGTTCTAAACATATATGATCTCATTTCATCCCTATCACAACATTTTAAGGCAGTTATTATTATCCCCGGATGTTGGATTAGGAAACTAGGATTTAGTGAGGTTAAGTGGCTTGCTTTAGTCATAGTGTTAAAAAATACTGAAACTGGGATCCAAACTCAAGTTTCCCTGATTCCAAAGTTTATTTTTTAAATCATCCCTTCATAAGGCTTCATAGAATTTTGTCATTTTTCTAGTTAGGAGAACTTGAAACAGTGAGAATAGATGGAATCACCCACAGGAGAATTGGAGTGTGAAAAAGATACTCAGGAAAGAACTTTGAGAAAAGTCTGTATTTAGGGAATAAGGAGAAGGAGTAGTTGTTTGACACAGGTTGGAGCATTTCGATGAGGAGGGTCATGACAGGACCCACCATGCAGAGAAACAGAATGGGATGGCATAGAGAAGAGAACGCTGGGTTGGGTCATGAGGTAAGAAGGACTTCAGGAGGACCATGTCAGTAGAGCATGAGGGAAGGTCAGACTACAACAGATGCACAAGTGAACCAAAGGACAGCCCAAGGAAAAGGCAAATACAGCTTATTTGCTTTGATAACTGGAGTAATGGGAAGAGGAGTAAGGAACAAGGTGTGCCAACAATGGTGGGTGCTTTTTAAAAGGGCTGACATTGAAATTATTGATATGTATTGCCACCCAAAGAAGATAAATTCAGACAAAGTCAGAAATTCTTCTAGTTACAAAATCTGGTGCTTTCTGATTAAGAGATCAAGATGAGGTAGAGGCCTTTTGTGTGGATTTAAACTTACTCTCTTAACAGTGACACCTTCATACTTTATGAATATTCCAGAGAGTTCACTAAGATATTATAATGCAGGAATTATGTCATTCATCACTGTAGTAACAGTGCCCAGGACAAACAAAGTCATAAATAAATATCTGTGGGAGAAAGGAAGGAGGCGAAATAGAGAGAGAGATGTGGAAGAGAAAAAGAGAAAGAGGAGAGACAGGAGAAAAACAGGAAGGAGAGAGAGAGGGAGGAAGATGTGACACAAGATGCAAACACCTAAAGGTTGGGGGGAGGTCTTGATGGATGGTAAAGTGAATAGCGTTTGGATGATTTTTCATTTCCCCTTCTTCAGCACCTTCCTCTCTCACTACCTCCAGGGTTTTCTTGCTCTGTTCTGGCCCTGGATGATCTTGTTAGTGAGGCAACCTCAGGAGAGGTATTGCCTTTCCACTGCATTCCCTCATGGGCATTTTCTTATTAGGCTGTTTATTTATTTATTTTAAAATATTTTATTTATTTATTTTAGAGAGAGAGAGAGAGAGATTTGTTTATTTGAGAGAGAGAGTGGGCAGGGGCAGAGGGAGAGAGAGAATCTCAAGCCGACTTCGTGCTGAGCGTAGAGCACAACGTAGCGGGGCTCTATCTCAGGACCCTGAGATCAAGACTTGAGCTGAAACCAAGAGTTGGATGCTCAACTGACTGTGCCACGCAGGTCCCCTGAGGCTGTTGATTTTAAAGTGAGCATTCAAAATGGGGAGGATCTTAATAAATCACTCAACGAAGTGTTAATAACCATTAAGGCTAAATGCATGAGGAACACCTGAAAATTGAATGTCTCAGCCCTTAGTTTGAATTTGGGAAGTTCTGCTTCCTCGCTGTAATGTTAAATGAGTCACAAAGTGCCAGTTTCTATCTTACAGGGCTTTTCTGAGAATTGTATGAATAACTGAAGCAAAGGTATTTTTGTATCCCTTTTTATAAAAATGTGATTGTTTTCACTAATATAATTTATCTTCATGGTATTTCACTTAGGCTGAAATATTCTCTTTTATTATATTTAACAGGGATAAGAACCTCCTATCTGTATAGGGACCAGGAAGATAGAAGTGTGTGACCTGTCTAGGGGAAGCCATTACTCAGCGCCAACTGATAATATTCCTTCTGCAATGTGGGAGTAGTTTCACTCCATCATTTGATTTTTCAAATCAATCCCCAAATCATCACCTTTATGTGAAATCGTCTGATTGTTAAATGTTGGCAAAATATTATTTAAGAAAAATACCATAGCCAAAACAGTGTAGGGGGGATGGAGGAAGTAAACATGGTCCATGTGCTGCCAGTTTACAGTATGAACCCTAAAAATGAACCGAAGGAATGCAGGGATGCTTTTACCTCACATGACATCACACAGCGATACAAAATTTAAAATGGGTGCTTCTAAAATGTTCAATAACATTCCTGTTAATCTGTGGTTAAAAATTTACCAGAAATATGCAGCTATCAAAATGGTGTATCCATGGGGAGATCATAGTTAAGAGAGAATATGTGTTTTTTTAAATACATTTTATGTTTTTTTGAAAGGCAATTTTTAATAAGTAAATATTTATAAATGTATCCAATTGACTTTCATCCTACAGTTTTGTGCCTTCTAGCATGTTCAACAATGTGCCAAACGTATCCCAAAAGTCAAGGAAACAACCTAAATTAAAATAGCAAAAAATAGGTGGCCCTATCACAGAGGAGTAACTAGTTAATTTACTTAGGCTAGCAGGTTGCACGAAGGAAGAAAATGATAATGAAACAAGCTTTCGGAGAGTTGACCCTCTTCTGAGAGTTAACCTTTGTGCTCACAAATAGTTATCTGAAATATTTCTAAGGTATGAATGGAAATAACAGCAGATTGCATTACCTACATCCCGAAGGTCAGAGGTTCAGATTACCAAGGTAATGAAACTTCAGCGAGATGCTGCAGATCTATTAAGTTTGTCAGTTTTTATAAGCACGCTTACTTCAGGCATGCAATTATAATGTAAAGGACCTATATTGGCAAAATTCAGCGGCTGGATCTTAACAGCAGTATTCAAATGTCAGATGAGGGGGAGGACATCCACCTTTATGAGCAGGCTTTTAAGATGAATCAGGTGGTGAGGGTAAAGTAGAGAGGAAAGAGAAATGAGTGAAAATATATTATACATAAAAATCCATCTCCAGATAAAAACTTTGTATTTTTCCCAGAGGTGTCTCAGAGTGTAATCATAAGCATCAATTAACTTCCATTCTTCCATTTAAATGGCTTAAGAGATCCCAATAGAGGTGACACAGATTATTAGAAACCTGCAACCTTATACAAACCCTAGGATGATAGTCTTCTGTAAAAATGGGTTATTTAGTGGCAACATAGATCAACAGAACCAGTACAGATTTTAATTTAGTGTTAATGTCACCTAATCCTGGTTTTAATTCGCAATTGATAAAATATAACATGGAGGCAAATTCACTCAGATGTTCTAAATGGAAAAGGAAGCACGTCTTAGGCTGTAACAAAACTCAAAGGCTGGATGAAAATCATGGGGTTACTATGCCCCAGCCAAGGGTAGTTTTTCATCTTTCTGTGTAACCTGTAGATGATTACTCTAGCAGGTACAGTTTTCTTTCATAAGACAAACATTTTACTTGGGGATTTCTGAATCAGATATTTCTCAATATTTGGTAATATTCTAGCTAGTTTTAATTCAACTATTTGCCAGATCTCAAGTGGTACTTCTAAGAATGGTTACAACATATATTTCCATGATAAATCCAGTGTTGTTTTCTAATTGTGATAATGGATCACTATAAAATAACAGTTCTGCTGTTAAACGCTATTCTGCTGACCAACGAGATCTGAAATTTCAGTTTTTTGTTTCTAAAGTTGCAGGAGCAGATTAGATCCATCTGTGAGCTCTTCTAACTACCCATAAAGGTATGTTCTGAATGGGGTCAGGGCGAGCCCCCTGCATCATTGAAGCAAGCCCAGTGGTGATGTCCAGGCTCCATTTTCCTGTGTCAAGCTGGAATTCTGTCTACACCCAGCACTGAAGATGATTCACTCAGAAAAATTCCTCACATGACTGCATCCTAATCAATGGTTCTTGCTAATAAGTGCTGAGTTACAAGATGGGGGGCAGAACTTTCTGTGGGAAAGTGCACAGTATTACATTCTATCAAATTAATATGTGGATATTTGTAGTACAACTGGCTGCTGTGACAGAAACTACATCCCCAACCAAAAGGAATGGAAGAGAGAGAGAAGGCCCAGGAAGGATGTCAAGTAGGGAGAGAGAGTCTGACTCTGAAGAATACACAAGCATCTCAGCTTTTCGTTGTTTTGTTTTGTTTTGTTTTGTTTAATGCATCCATTTAAAATTCATTCTGGTATAATACGCTAAGGGGAACTAGAGACATGAGAAGCTTACTTACTTGGTTTAGCCCATGTCACATCTATGGCCGTGTGGTTAACAACAGTTACGGTGAGATTGGCTCCCCTCTCTGGAAGGCCAGCTAATGTTGTCACGGTAGCTCCTTGGCTCGGTGAGAAACCCACGCTGTTGTGTACAAACACCTTATACTCGTAAGTTGTAAACCTGAAAGGTCGTTTTTTAAAAAAGTCATTATCAATTTCTCTTTTATGGAAGACAAAACACACACATTTCTTTTTCCTTACAAAATACAGGATTTCCCTTTTTAATCCCTTCAAAATGCACAATTTTCTGTTTCTCCCTACAAAAGAGAATTATCTTCTTTTTCCTCCCTACACACAAAAAAAACACATAACTATTTTTGTGGCTCTGGAGCCTTCACCAAAGTGGCAGGGAAAATATTTCATTAGGAATACTAAAGCAAATACCCGCTATGTAAAACAAATGTGGTTTATCGTTTTCTCACTCTTATTGTTTTTGGAAGTGGGAAGGATTACAGCTCAATTCAAGATGCAATTACAAATCTGGCAACCTGCCAGTGTTCTATCTGAATTTGATCCACACAGTTTTATGCTCTTCTTTTGGGAAACTCATCCATTTTCACATATCAGAATCCCTCATCACCATTTTCTTCCTACACCTTATCCTTCCTTCCTATAATCTCATTGGAAGACAGATAAACCCCTAAATTAAATCGTAACTGTGACCGAAGGGTACAATGTTCTCCTGCCGAGAGTTGTGCTACAGCAAGCTACATTTTGCCATCATGTGAACATATTTACTTGAGTCAGTACAGTGGAAACTGAATATTGCTTTGCAGAAGGAGAAAACTGGACATGGTGATGTGATATGATGAGGACTTTCCAAGTCATATATTAAATCAACGATAGAGTAAAGCCATCAGTGTTTTTTTTTTTTTTTTTATCATTTTTGGCTCTTTCAGGCAGAAGACTATCATGCTTTCTTTATTTGGTTCAAAAATGCCCAGATAGGAAAATGCTATTTATAGACACAGTCAGAATTTGCATAGACAATTGCTTAGTCCACGACATTTGCTTAAAACATGTTGCACAACACATCACTATCCCCGGGGACATCCAGTACTCAGCGCAAATGCTGGCCTCAGATCATCATCACCTTCTTTGGGTTTATGATGTCATCCAAGTTAACTTGCATCCAGTGCAGGGCCCACGGACCGTGTCTCGATAAGTCACAACTGAACAGGCTTGACAAAGGGAGGATGCCATTTGCAGGATTGTGCCAAATAATTCCGTCAGGATTCTCACAGCATTTTGCTACCACCTATGTTGAAGTCTGCTTCTACTGCTTGCTGAAGTCAACTTGTTTCTCACTCATGGTCCAAAGATATTTTGCTGGGCTCTGCCTCAGCCACATGTAAGGTGTTTCTCTGTTGTAGTCATAGGTAAGGACTCAGTGATTTATTTGAGGCTTTTTACCTATTTCCCCCCAAATAAGTACTAGCATCAGATTTTCTACATTTGTTTGCTTTACCCTTTCTTCTTGTGCTTTGTTTTCTTTCTTTTTTTCTGCTTTGTATGCTGTAATGGGTTGAATTGTGTGCCCCCCCCCCCCACAACTGATATGTTTAAATCCCAATCCCTGGTACCTGTGAACGTGAACTTATTTGGAAATAGGAATTTTGCAGATGTAGTCAAGTTGAGATCATACTAGGTTCAGGAAAGCCCTAAATGCAATGGACTGATGTCTTTATAAAAACAAACAGAGGAAAATTTTGATGCAGAGACACACAGAGGGAGAAGACAGCCATGTGAAGACAGGGGCAGAGATTGAAGTTATACCGCCACAAGCCAAGCAACAACTGGCCACCAGAAGTTGGAACAGGCAAGAAACAACTTTTCTCCAGAGACTGAAGGAAGCATGACCCTGACAACACCTTGATTTTGGACTTTGAGCCTCCAGAGGTGTGAGATAATACATTTCTATTGTTTTATGTCGCCCAGTTTGTTCCTAGCAGCCGGAGGAAGCCACTACAGATGCTTTTCGGCAAGTGCCAACTAGTCAACATGACCAAGACAACTGAAAGATAATAATAGCATTTACTTAGTAGTTAATATGTTTCAGGGATTTTCCACATGGATTAACTCACTCGTTCCTCACAATTACCCTACAAGGTGCTATTATAACACCTATTTTGAAAATGAGGAAAATCAGGCTCAAAGAGTTAAATAACTTGTCCAACTTGTCAATCTGGTAAGTGGGACAGTGCAGATTCAAACCCAGTCTAATTCTAGAGCTGGCTCTTTTAACCACGATGCAATGCTGCCACCATAATAATGATGGTGATGATAACAGTAATAATCATCATAAGGATAATCTGATCTGTCAACACTTGGATGATGTCATATCACTGGGGCTTGACCTTTGAATTATTTTTCTAGCGCTGAGGATAGATTTTTGCTTACATATCCAAACAGTCTTGCCAAATCTCCTCTGTAACCACTTGTATGAATTTGAAAGATGGTGAGTTGGGGTTAAGCAGTTAGCAAGTCTGTGACAATGGGATGAAACAAAAGCTAATGGCTCTCTTGGTAATTGAACCAGTGACCCTGGCTTCAATAACTTTCTCCCTGGGTGAAATTATTTTAATTGTGTTTTACTTCATAAAACGGCTTAAAACAAATTTAGCTAGAGTCTGGATCCCTAGTCTTCTCTCCTACAATAGTTGAATTTTTCTTCCACATGTCTATGCTATTACACATTTAGTAATCTTTATGGCTTTAAAGTGATACCATTTGTGTGGTTCTTCTCTGCAAGTGTAATTAACATCCTAAACAACTTCTGTAGGGCCTTTAAGCTATTCCATCATAATTTACCTGTCATGAAATATACAATTTATATCTACACAGAAGAAATTGAGGCCATATAGATAATTGGAGGGCCTGTTTCCAAAGTAATATTAAAATTTTTGAGCGAGACAAGGCTGTAGAGTTTTTCCACTTCAAATAATAAAATACCTGCTACATTTTACAGATAAGAAAACTGAGACCCTGAGAAGTTAAGTGGCTTTGCCTAAGATTATACAACTGGTTAAGATGACTAAGCAAGTTTCTAGGCTCCTCATTTCTAATCTTAAATTCTTTCCACTATTCATTATTTTATTTAAATGAGAAATGAATAGGCATTTAACTTGATGTCATGCATCTGTCTTTTGCATTTTCTTTAACTTTCAAATGGTTAAGTTAAAATTTTAAGGCTATAAAATCTTGAATTCTCTTAAATGAAATACTAAAATACATCATTTTCATTGCATCCAAAGTCTAATCTTTATGTTAGTCAGTATATATACTTATGACTATATGTGTCAGTTTATATTTTGCCACTTCATGTCAAAAAAGAATATATGTATTAATGTGCTTAAAGCGTTTTTTTTCTTTTCCATCTACTCAAGATATGCTGGTTTTTAGATGGACTGAGGTGTTGATTATTGACATCAAATGTGACATTCCATTTAGTTAATAATAAAAGGATACTTTTAAAAGAAAAATGCTAGACTGATTGACATCATATCTTCATGCAAAACTTATGTATATCAAACCAATTTCTTCTCTAAATACTAATTGTGTTCCCTAGGGATATCTTGAAAACTGTACCATTTCAAACTCTGTAGGAAATAGCTTTTGAAATCTGCAAAGTGAATGAACACTTTATATAGAGCTAGTAAAACCAACTGTTTGAGGTCAATTTAGGAAGAATGGGTTATTACAATAGTTATTCTCTAAATTACTAATTTGCTGAGACCACCCTCAAGTTCTCCCTTCACCAACACACAGAAAATGGAAAACTTTGTTGTGTTATAGAAATGACTATGGTATTTTTCCTTGTAAAAGATAATTTATAATAAAAACTTATTTATGGAAATGTGCTCATTTCAAGGTTCAGTTGTTATTACTCAAGTGAATTAGAAAGTTGGGTGCCTTTTAGAAGTTGAAGTTTTTATGACCCAGGAATCTGTTTATTTACAGAGTAGCAAATTTCGTAAATGAATGAATGGATATTTCATAGTTACTAAAGCATTCAGTCTCATAACTTTCAGGTCATACATGATTTGGTAAATTAGCATCACAAAAATATACCTGTCCAATAGAGAAATAAGCCCTACTCAAATTTAGAAAGATGTTTCTTTTACACATGGTACTGTCTCTCATGTTGCTACATCATTTCATTCATTCATTCATTCATTCATTTGTTCATTCATTCAAGAATATTTGTTGAACACTAACAACATTCCAGGTGCTAAACATAATGAACATGATATCTGTTCTACTGGAGAACATACGTATTTACAGAAATATGTTTTTAAATGAGAACCCCTAAAATATGGGTTCATGTATTCCTTTTTCTTCCAACATCCTTCAGAGAGAGCATTTAGTTGGACCTTATCCAGTCAGGAAGTCTTCACAGAGGAAGTAACATTTGGGCTAGGTATTGATGACAAGCGGCATTTTGTGCAATGAAGACATTTGTCTAGAGGGAAGCATTATTCCAGGGCAAAACGTGTGAAGGCTTATATCTTGAAAGGGTCTGATGTGTTTTTGTAACCAATAAAATTCTTCAGTGCAGCCACAGAATGCCTCAGGTTATTTTCATCAGAATTAAAAATGTGTCACCTTTATTGATGTCCTAACAGAATTCATGTGTCAATATTGTCACCAATATAAATCATGCTTCTGAAAATGCAGGGTATTCACTTGCTTCTTCCACTAACTCTTCTTCATATATGCCACAGCCCAGCATGTGCGGGAGTACGGCATCACACATGGGAGGATTTGAGAAACCTCTAATAGCATACTGTTCCTTACATCCCCAAACCCTTTGTGGGAATGAATAAATAAGCAAACAAAAATGCAGCACTGTTTCTACTGCTTAAATCTGCAGTTGTTTAAATATTTCATTGATGGTATCTGCCTGTTCTTTATACCACTTATTTACTGTTTCTAAAAATGCTACTGGAGATGTTTTTCTTTTGATATTGAAGAGTAATGCTTATCACCCTTAAAAGTTTTCATAACATGGTACTTTACAGATTGTGAGGGCAAGTCACTGCTGTCATATTATTGTGGCCATCCATAATTATGCTACCAGAATGCTACACCTAAAATAATTTTGCTGTAATTTCTGTCTTTGTTCTACTCTGTCATCACATTAGAAAGAAAGGCAATGAAAATCGTTTTTTTGTTTTTGTTTTTTTTTGCTTGTTTGTTTTTGGTTTTGAATAAAACATTAGGGAAAAAAAATCTCCTATGACAAAAATTCATTCTTCCACATGTGGAGGCTCATTTTCCATGAGGTAAGGTTTCATATGATGGCACTTGGAGGTAAATTTAGAGTGAAGAAAAAAACTCTCAATGGAGAAACACACCATGACTCTACTACTTAAATTTAAATGTGAAATAGACACATATTTGCTCATTTTGAATAAGTCCTTTCCTATGAGATGGCATGCCAATGTGCACAGAAGGTGGCTTTCATTCTGAGACCCGACTTTTATTCATATTTTGACATTAATGAAGAAAGTAACAGGATCTACCTCACATTAGGGGTCATGGGAGAAAAGCATTCCTTCCTCTGTGTGTCCAAAGTTAACTTCTTTACTTAACAGCTACAACTTAAATATACTTATTCTATAGGAACAGGTCTCATGGAACTGGCCCAGTCTTTCCATATTAGCAAAAAAGGACGTGTCCTCTCTGTACATTTGCTCTTATTGCAAAGGAGGGGAATGAAAGGCATATTCTTTTGAATATTATCCCCCAGAAACTACATCCTCTTTTAGGGCTTGAAACATTTCATTTTGGAAGGTTTAAAAAAAAATTAGAATCTATGCCAGTAAAATTTAAACTTAGATTTTATGATATATTTAGCTAAAGAATTTAATTTTAAAACACTCAAGTCCAACTATTTTTTGAAAATAAGATGAATATTTAATTTTGAATACTTTCATTTATTTATTTAAAAGATTTATTTATGGGGCACCTGGGTAACTCAGATGGTTAAGCATCTGCTTTTGGCTCAGGTTATGATCCCAGGGTCCTGGGATCGAGCCCCGCATCGGGCTCCCTGCTCAGTGGGGAGCCTGCTTCTCCCTCTGCTTGCCGCTCCCCCTGCTTGTGCTCTCTGGCTCTCCATATCTCTCTGTCAAATAAATAAACAAAATCTTAAAAAAAGGTTTATTTACTTATTTTAGAGGGAGTGGGGGAGAGGGGCACAAGGAGAGAATCTTCAGGCAGACTGCCCGCTGAGCATGGAGCCCGACGTGGGACTCAATCCCAGGACCTTGAGATCATGACCTGAGCTGAAATTAAGAGTCGGACAATTAACCCACTGCACCACCCAGGCACCCTGAATACTTTCATTTAAAGATAAGAATTAGAAGATACCAGGAAGGGAAAAATGAAGGGGGGGAAATCAGAGGGGGAGACAAACCATGAGAGACTATGGACTCTGAGAAACAAACAGGGTTCCAGAGGGAAGGGGGGTGGTGGGGCGATGGGTTAGCCTGGTGATGGGTATTAAAGAGGACACGTACTGAATGGAGTACTGGGTGTTATACGCAAACAATGAATCATGGAACACTACATCAAAAACTAATGATGTAATGTATGGTGATTAACATAACATAATAAAATTAAAAAAAAAAGAATTAATGGATCCTTGAGGAGTCACATGGAAGTCTCTTTCCAGACTGTCATTGCAAAGAAGTACATTTAGAAATTTATAAATAATAGAAAGGAACAGGAGTTAGAACATACCTCCCTTTATAAACTTAATCAAAGCTAAGTCACTATTATCTACAAGTGAACATTTTCCTTAAAATAGAAAAAACCCTATTATTTCTTATAACTTGTTCCTCCTGCATCAAATTCAGAGCAAAAAGGAGGACATGCCGTCACTGTGTTCTTGGTAGTTTTATCTGATCCCTCAGAAAACAAAGCACTGGAAATCATAAGGGTGGGCTGATGTTTACAATGAGGAGGTCGCTGCCCCCCATTAAACCTTGCCTGGCTCACCTCAGCATCAGATGATAACAGCATGTTCACCAGGTTTTCCAAGTGATGAAAATGTCAGGGAACCCAAAGTTATGGTTCCCCCAACAACCATAACTTGGATATTTTGCACAGAATTATTAAGGAAGAAAAGTTAGAAACTGACAAATCATATAAACCTACAGTTACACTGAGTTCATGTCTACACAGAGTAAAAATTCAATAATGAGGCAACTTAACTGTGTAACTCAGACAAAATCACCCCTTACCTAAGATAATCATAAGAACAAAACTATTTTTGTTTAAACTAAGTTATCTAATTAGCTCAATATTCTATTCTGTACATGGAGTTATAACGGGAAAAATAATTACTAGAATGATTTGAACTTCAGAATATAATAACAATTTAGATTAAATTGGTGTGTTTTCTATCATAAACATATAGCTAACCAAAATAGATCACGTGACCAAGGAAATTGACTTCAATTTATATTTACACTCACAGATACATTCATAAAGGGGTGCCCAGTGAATCTTAAGTTAATTTTACTTTTTATATCAAGAGACATGCCATTTAAAAAACTGATTCTAGATGTAGCTATGGTGATATCAGGTCAAAATGGGGAGAGACACTTCAGTGTTCCACTTATTTATGTATATGTAAGATAAGAAAGAAAGAAGGATTGATGGAGTCTGAGGAGAATAGGAAATTACTTGTTCCTCTTAAAGGCATTAGAATTCAATTACTCCTCCCCACCCCCCAAAATAGCAACCAAACAAATAAGTCAAGAAGACAAAAGCCAAAGGGTAGGGTCATTAAGGAGCTGCGAGACAGGTGTGTAACAAAGTGAGCTGAGAGCTCAGGTCCTCCCCTCTGCAATCTGAGAGACTGCTGGTTTACCAGGAGGGGTGGCCAGCCCTGCCTCTACCGAGAAAGATCACTTCTTAACAGGAAAACGGTTGCGGCACACAGTGTCCACCAGTGGACTAATTTCCAGTTTTCTCTCGGAGTTGTGAGAGAACCCACCATGGGCTGAAGGGGCCCCTATTTGGACTTACAAAGGGTACAGGGCTAGAAAAAAATGTTCTCATCATATGAAGACTCACACCATTTATTTTTAATATTAAAAAGAAATGCATATTGGTTTTTTTGTTTTCTTTTTGTTGTTGTTGTTTTTTACCACAAACTGCTTAGATGGGTCATAGCAGTTATTTGAATAAAAAGTAATTTTTTTTTTTGCTAGTCCTAGCAGGAAAAAAAAATCTTTTGACATTTAGCATTATGAGGCTAGTCAAAATACCGCTCAGCATATTTTGTCAGATGTGTACTTCCCTTCCAGAAGCAGTTTTCATCCACGTGTTTATGTCCCCTTACATTGCAACTTGATTTGTGGGGATTTAACTATATCTCTTTTCTTAAATCTCAGATTTGGACTTATTAAAAATTCTTAGAGGCATAACTAAAAATTCAATAATAAGTGTTTGGCTTTGGCTCTCTTTTATAACTTTTCCTTTCTTCTACAAAGAAACATTAACTCTCTGAGGTTTATTCCCTTTTTCAGACAAACATCTCATGGCTAAACATCTGACTCAGTCATGTTAAATAGTCAAGGTCTATTTATTTTGGAAAATGGTATATTTAAGGCACTTAGAGTTCACAGATCATAGAAAGCTACTTTTCTATATGATTTCCCTAGTGAGTGTTGGTGACTAAGTAGTGAACTGGGATGACAGCAATTAATATGGGGGTGTCTGGGTGGCTCAGTTGGTTAAACATCTGCCTTTGGCTCAGGTCATGATCCCAGGGTCCTGGGATCGAGCCCCCCCCCCAATGCTCTCTCTCTCAAATAAATAAATAAAATCTTAAAAAAAAAAAAGCAATTAGTACACATACAGCCATGGGTGCGGATTGTTTTCCTCCACTAGACAGTAAGGTCTTTGAGGCCAAGGGTTACACTGAATTCATTTTTGTCTTATCCCAGTGCCTTTCAGCAGACAGTAAGCAAGAAGAAATTGCTGAATACATAAATTTCTTCAACTGAAGTGATAATTATAGAATGATGTTGGATGAAGTAAAGCAGAATAGTCGAGTGACCATGATAATTTAGGTTGACTTACAGAAATGGCAATTTCATGTGGTTTACTCTATTGCTTCATCAGATTCACATGCTGCCTCCCCCCTCCCCCAAGAACCTTACTATAACTGTAAGGTTTTTCCATCACAATCCTTCAAGATGGATGGGAATTTTCCTTAATTTTATCCATTCCCCAAAGAGAATAACACTACAATTAACATTCCTAAGGCACAGAGAAATGAAATAACCCACCCTTCACTGAGTTAACATATTCTTTCATTTAACAACTATTCCAGGGCCCACGATGTGCAGACAGGATGCTAGGGACCGAGGGTGCAGAAGTCATGAGGGCAAAGCCTTGCCTCAGGGTGGATCTGATGACAAAATGGGGTGTCCAGACAAGTCACCAGGCCAGTACATTACCGACACGAGTGCTATGTGAGGGTGTTGTAAGAACACTTTAAGGGGCAGCTGAGTCAGACCAGGAAGAGTGGGCAGGGAAGCCCGCTAGGAAATTTCCCGGTCAATGTGTGATGGATAATCTAGTCAGACAAAGGGAGAGGGCAGAGAGGGGGAGAAGCTCAGCGAGGAAGTGTGGCACATCACAGGCCCTGAAAGTGATGTGAATGAGGCCAGGACAAGCCTAGGTGAGGAAGAGGGGAGAGGCAAGGCCAGAGCTGTAAACAGCGTTCAGAGTAGAGCGAGTCAGTGGTGGGTCCAGGAAAATAATGAAGCTGATAGAAAAGTTATTGAAAAACATGTCTGAAAAGGATTCATAAAACAATATTTGTGGGGTTTTTTTTCTGGCGATTTGATTACATTGATTGAGAAATCATTTAATCCCATTCAATCTCTTAATTTTATCGACATCCAAAGTTAAGGCTGGAGAAGTTACGTGACTTGCATAAAGTCCCAAACCTGGTTCTCCAGGACAGGGTGAAACCCACCGAGGTCTGCGGGCTCTCCCACGTAGTGCTCTTTGTGGACATTGCCTGTTTGCCTTTCTCCTGGTTCCTTTAAACCCTAGGCTGGGGCGCCTGGGTGGCTCAGTTGGTTAAGCGACTGCCTTCGGCTCAGGTCATGATCCTGGATTCCCAGGATCGAGTCCCACATCAGGCTTCCTGCTCAGCAGGGAGTCTGCTTCTCCCTCTGACCCTCTTCCCTCTCGTGCTTTCTATCTCTTGTTCTCTCTCTCTCAAATAAATAAATAAAATCTTTAAAAAAAACACACACACAAAAAAAACCCTAGGCTGAATTCTTTCAAGTCCCAGGCATGCTAACTAAGTAATTTTTTTGTGGGCTGCATCAATGACTTGTAACAATTATTTTCCAGAAGGAGTAAGCATTTGGTGAGTGCCCAGTCATTTCCCCCTCCCCCAGCCCGTTTTGTAGATATTCAGTTTTTCCAAATTCCTCTATTAAGTTTTCATGTCTCGCTAGAGCTGTGACAAAGGCAATAGGTTAAGACTCAAACATGTACAAGTTTGACTTCAAAATGCTTATTTTAAACGTAGTTAAGATGGCAAACATGAAACATGCTGACTGTTGCAGTTCGATGATTAATGCCACAGATAATCACCAAACATGTTTTATTGCACAACTGATAACATGCATGCACAATGAAGACAAGAAGATGCTCTGAACTGGTCAACGTGCCCAAGACCAAATGCCAGCATTTGTTTTTATAGTTTTTGTAATCTCACCTGCTAAGACCCTTATCTTCATAAAACCACTGAGTTCCTGAATAAATATTGTGCCACAGATTTAAATCTTCTGGGGGATTTGATGCAAGTGGTTGCTGGATTTTACGTCTCAGAAGCTCATATCTAAAGCAAAAGACAAGCAGAAACATGGGGATTATCTCAACTAATGTTATTACCAAAATTCATGTTGTTTCATGGTATGAGTGTCTGGTGTGTGCACATAAACGTAAAAAAAATCTTAATTTACAATCACGGAGTTTTTTTTTTTTTTTTCCCCAGATAATCACTATCTTCTGGCTCAAGTTTCAGGTATTCAATTATTGTGAAACAATCAGCTACATTCACATGTTACTATTATTAGTAAGAATGATAACATTTTAGATTTCTTCTATTTCAGATTTGCCAAAACTTTATAGCCAGTTTCACACAAAGTGGAAATACAAAATGCTTAAGTTAATGGTTTCCTAAGACATCAACCCATCAGTGTTTTATAAATAATGATAATATTATCAGCTTGCTACTCTTGGCTAAGTGTCAAGTTGAGGTTGTTACAAAGCTATGTCAGAATCACACACTTTTCTTTCCTCTTATCTATATCCCTGACCACATTCTTTACAAGTTTCCAGATAATAATACCCTGCCAGAGAATTATTGTGTTAGCTTTGGAATTTTGAGACATTTTTGTGTAAATGTATCATTTAGAACATGCATCAAGTTTGTCTAACATATAATAAAAATATATTCTGAAAACCAAGAGGATTACATCAAGAATTGTTAGAGAACAGTGATTGTTGTTTCAAGGGGTTTTAGAGCTTCATAAAATTATATTTCTATCTCGAACTTTTATGGCTCCATGTAAGTAGAGATATACAATACGAAATCGTATTCAAGTTATGAGTAGGGGGTACCAATTAGGAACTAGTTCTACATTCACACGTGAGTAAAAGTCTCCTTCCTTCTTTCCTTCCTTCCTTTTTCCTTCCTTCCTTCCTTCGGAGATAAGACCATAGCATAATCCAAAAGCACAGTCACTTTCTCTTACCTCAAATCGGGTCCGTTTGGTCTGGATGGTGGCTGCCATGAAATCCCAACATACGATTCACTTAGTGGAATCACCAACAATGGGTTAATGCCCTGAGGTAGGGTGGGGTGGGTGGTAACATGGGTAGGTAAACTCTCTGTGCACCCTCCTAGGTACCCGTTACCTCCTGAGCAAGCCACAATGGTGACAGAGTAGTTAGTGAAAGGAATCAGATGAGTAATTACTTGACTTAACAAGGAGGAAGTAACGTTGGTTATTGTGAGGTGAGGATCAGGCATGCGGATCTCATAGCTAAGTATGTCTCCATTCTGCATGAGGGGGGGTTTCCAAGTGACCTGAAATAAAAGATAAATTTAGAATCAGTGTGACAACACAGGAACAGAGCAAGTGAAGTTCACAAGACCTAAAATTTTGCCGTGCCTTGTTTTCACTTAAGTCACTTTCTAAATGCCTCCTTTCGACTTAGCCTTTTGCACTAGACAGTAATGAAGGGTTTGGGATCAATTAGCGTACACCAGGAACTAAATGAAATGCTGTTTCCTGGGTTTGGCTTTTTGTCGTGATACTTTCTAGGACTGTCAGAATAATACACACCTTAGTGATTCATCTCCACGGTGGGTGTTCTAAAAGACACAGAGTACACACATGGAGGAAATTCACACATCCGCATGCATCCGTGGGGCAGCGGCAGGATTTGACAGTTTTCTTGTTTATAACTCAATTAAATGAAACATCAGAACTCCCCGCTTTGCATTGTTAGTATGTACTCTAAATATGTCACTACTTTTTTTTTGGATGGTGAGGGTGGGTGAAGATTCTTTGCATTTTCTGAGGATGCAAAATTGAGTTCTTGAATCTCACATGTGCATAATGCAGAAAGTAAAGCAATAGCAACTTCTATTCTCAGAGATAAGAGATAAGCCTTTAAAAAGGCAAGCAAAAGATGATCCTATTTAACTAACACGTGGACCTGAACCCCAGAAAAAAATAAATATTTTGTAATGGAATACTACGATGTTTAATATTCCTTTTTTTTTGCTAAATTTTGTAAGGCCGTAGTGGTTAACACACTCATGCTTTGGGGGTAAAAGAACCCTAGAAAAATGTATCTGGACCATTAAGAAATCACTTTTTTTACATACTATTCTGGTTCCTCTCTTATCATTGTCTTGCAACGTTCCTTAAATTTTAGAGTATACATTTCATCTCTTAGTAAGCTTCTAGATGGCAGGGCCAAAACTGTATACCCATTTAATGCCATGCACACAGAAATGGAGTTCAGTAAGTAACTGCAGTCACAGCTGATTAGAGTACATTTTTTTCCTTAGCATATGGTTATTTTGAATATTTAAAAGAATTTCCACAGAGCAATATATATGGATATCCATATTTGTAACTCTAAACAAAATCAAAGTCAGAAAAAAGTAACAGAAAAATTATAGAGAAGGACTGACCAACATGTTTCTCTCTTAAATCAAAGGGAAAGTTTAATTTTAACCATTATTGAGGGATTACTTTCTAACAGGTTGAGGTAATTCACTTTATCGCAGACAATGAAAGAATGTCCATGATCTGCATCCTCACAAACTAGTAAAATTACCACTTGTTTTAGTTTTTGCTTGTTTATTACTTTATTATTTCTCTAATTATTTTTCTTAATTATTACTTTATTTCTCTAATTAGTTTGCATTCTCTTGGCTTTTTTGGTGAGGTATAAATATTTCCAAATATTATTGACCCTTTGCATATCTTCCTCTTTAAATTATCCATATTTATACATTATTTTCTATTGAATTACCTTTTTATCTTAAAATATTAGAAGTCTTTGTATATTATGGGGAAATCTATTTTTCTATAATGTGTGTTACAGATGAATTTTTCCAATCTATCTCTTGGAATTTAACTTTTTTTCTTTTTTTGAGGGAGTCTTATGCCTTGCAAGAAACAATTTATTTTCTAGCTAAATATAACTATCTTTTATCTTTTTTTTTAATTTTAAAGATTTATTTATTTGAGAGAGAGAACATGAGCAGAGTGGGGAAAGGCAGAGGGAGAGGAAGAAGCAGGCTCCCTACTTAGCAGGGAGCTAGACATGGGGCTCAGTCCCAGAACCCCAGGATGATGACTTGAGCCAAAGGCAAACGCTAAACCAAGTGAGCAACCCAGGTGCCCCTAGTTTTTATTGTAAGGCTTCTGAGTTTCTGTTTTTGGTTTTGTTTTGTTTTTTCCTTTAGAAAGATCCCCCTAATCTTTAAATTATATAAAATTATTTTTCTAAGCTTTCTATTTTTTTAACATGAAAATTTTAATTTCTTGGAATTTAGTTATGATATAATAAAAAGATCTTTTTTTTTCTTACACATAGACTGTCAGGCCAGTACCATTTTTAAAGTAAACCATTATTTCCTAATGAAATAAAACATTGCTTCTACAATGTCAAGCTCCCATGTTTACTTGTATCTGTATCTAAAGTCTAGTCTGCTCAAACGATCATTTGTCTATTGTTATGCCAACACCATAGTGCTGTAATTCAGTGGCTTTATAGTAAGTTGAAATACTGAAGAAGATGTCACCTCAGTATTTTTTTCTTTGACAATTTTCTAGGCTAGTTCTACCATTTAGCCTTCTTTATATAACTTGAGATCATTTTATCTGGTTTGAAACAAAACATTATTGCCATTCTGATTTGAACGATGTTAGGTGTATATGCCAACCTTGGAAGGATTGACTTATTGTGGAATTAAGTCCTTCCATCTAGGAAGACAGCATATTCTCCATTTGTTTCAGTGTAAAGAAGTTGAGAACAGCGTGGGCTCTTGGAACCACCATATTGCTTTGGGGTGAATCCCAGCTCCTCTTCATATGTAATATTAGGAAGGTTACTTATACTCTCAATTCCCAGTACTCTTACCTATGAAATGGGGATAGTAATAGCATCTCTCTGATAGGGCTGGATTAAGCATTGAATGAGAGCAATTCTTAGAACTTAATATGAACTCAATAAATAGTAGTCGTCATTATTATTTTATTTTCTTCCATAAGATGTTTATATATATATATATGTTATGGTTTGATTTAAGCAGACCAAAGACAGATCCACCTTCATAAATAGGTGATAATGGTGATTAAGACTCAACTCTTTTCACTCTGGGTTATTATCAGACTTGTAAATGAGCAACACTAAGAGTGCACACCCTAGTAACACAATGCATGGACAAAATCCGGCAGCCACAGAGGGTGGCTTCAGTCTGAGCCGAGTGACTTCTCTGCCACATGAAGACTGAGAACTGCATACCTGTTATCTTTCATTCTGCTTTAGCTGTGGAAGGTGGGGCTGTGCTTGAGTCATCACCATCAAAGTTTTTTTGTGGCATCACAGTTACACAACTTAGCTATTTTTATGTTTTATTTTCTATTAGTCCTCAACTGTACTCAAGACTTCAGTGTAGCAACCTCTAAACCTTTATAAGCAACCTTGTAAATCTTTCACTTTTATAAAGTGAAGAGTTGAGTCTTAAATCATCAGCAATCTTAGAAATTGACTTTATCTTAATCTGATTTTACATTGAATTTTTGCTGGAAATGGCAGCTGAATCTTGTAAGTCCTTTTTCTATTGCATCTATTGATAAAAAATTATATGAGCTTTCTCCTTTGATCAGTTGACTTAGGAAGTATGTTGATAGATGTCCCGATGTTGAACCATCCTTACATTTTTGGAATCAAAGCAAATTTCTCCTGGCATGTCATTCTTTTAATATACTTCTTAATTCAATTTGCTAATATTTTATTGGGAAGTTCTGGATCTATATTCATATATGAAATTAGTCTATAGTTTTACTGAACTATCTTTTTCAAGTTTTGGTAGAACATTTTTTCCAACTTTAGAAAATGCAATGAATTTTCTTAAGTGATTAAATACCAAATAAAACTGCATGGTTTTCACTTTTTCAGATAACCTCTTCGACATCATATATTATTTATTTTCTTTATAATCAAATAATCAAAAACAATATTAAGAATATGACTTTGATATACAGCTGTGCTCTCCAATTTTCCCTTCTTAAAACTTAAATGTATGCCAAGTCATATCACCTTTTTTTTGCTTATTACCATGTTACTTTGTTTTCTAGTTGGCCTAAGTATATGGAGTTTCCCTTGCTTTCCTGGTTAGAACATGACTTCCTATGGGCAGGATGGGGTAGCAGTGAACTGAACATATGGCCCAATATAGAAAGAACTAGGGAGAAATACCAGTCCATTCCTGTTCTCCCCCATCCTATTGACTGGTATTCTTTATTCCTCTTAAACTGATTTGTTTTTTTCTCCCAAGTCCTTGTCACTTCTGGGCATATATTTATTCATGTAGTGCTGTCTAAAATGTAAGCTCCATGAAAGTAAGGATTCTGTTTTGGTCTCTGGTGCATCCTCAGGGCTTAAAGAGGCACTCATGAAGGTATGTTACTGCTCAATAAATGTTAGCAAAACTGGTTATTGTTGTTGTTGCTGTTAATATTATTGACTATTTCCTTCATCCTAATACTCAGAACGACTCTATATAGTAAATGTTGAGTCAATTTCTTTTTTTTAAATTTTTTATTGTTATGTTAATCACAATACATCATTAGTTCTTGATGTAGTGTTCCATGATTCATTGTTTGTGCATAACACCCAGTGCTCCACGCAGAACGTGCCCTCCTTAATACCCATCACCAGGCTAACCCATCCCCCCACCCTCCCCCCCTCTAGAACCCTCAGTTTGTTTTTCAGAGTCAATCATCTCTCATGGTTCGTCTCCCCCTCTGACGTACTCCCCTTCATTCTTCCCCTCCTGCTATCTTCTTCTTTTTCTTTTTTCTTAATATATGTTGCATTATTTGTTTCAGAAGTACAGATCTATGATTCAACAGTCTTGCACAATTCACAGTGCTCACCATAGCACATACCCTCCCCAATGTCTATCACCCAGCCACCCCATCCCTCCCACCCCCCACCACTCAGCAACACTCAGTTTGTTTCCTGAGATTAAGAATTCCTCATATCAGTGAGGTCATATGATACATGTCTTTCTCTGATTGACTTATTTCACTCAGCATAACACCCTCCAGTTCCAACCACGTCGTTGCAAATGGCAAGATCTCTTTCCTTTTGATGGCTGCATAATATTCCATTGTGTATATATACCACTTCTTCTTTATCCATTCATCTGTCGATGGACATCTTGGCTCTTTCCACAGTTTCGCTATTGTGGACATTGCTGCTATAAACATTGGGGTGCGTGTACCCCTTCAGATCCCTACATTTGTATCTTTGTAGTAAATACCCAGTAGTGCAATTGCTGAATCGTATGGAAGCTCTATTTTCAACTGTTTGAGGAAGCTCCATACTGTTTTCCAGAGCGGCTGCAACAGCTTGCATTCCCACCAACAGCGTAGGAGGGTTCCCCTTTCTCCGCATCCCCACCAACATCTGTTGTTTCCTGACTTGTTAATTTTAGCCATTCTGACTGGTGTGAGGTGGTATCCCATTGAGGTTTTGATTTGGATTTCCCTGATGCCGAGCAATGTTGAGCACTTTTTCATGTGTCTGTTGGCCATTTGGATGTCTTCTTTGGAAAAATGTCTGTTCATGTCTTCTGCCCATTTCTTGATTGGATCATTTGTTCTTTGGGTGTTGAGTTTGATAAGTTCTTTATAGATTTTGGATACTAGCCCTTTATCTGATATGTCATTTACAAATATTTTCTCCCATTCTGTCAGTTGTCTTTTGGTTTTGTGGACTGTTTCTTTTGCTGTGCAAAAGCTTTTTATCTTGATGAAATCCCAATAGTTCATTTTTGCCCTGGCTTCCCTTGCCTTTGGTGATGTTTCTAGGAAGAAGTTGCTGCGGCTGAGGTCGAAGAAGTTGCTACCTGTGTTCTCCTTTAGGATTTTGATGGACTCCTGTCTCACATTTAGGTCTTTCAACCATTTGGAGTCTATTTTTGTGTGTGGTGTAAGGAAATGGTCCAGTTTCGTTCTTCTGCATGTGGCTGTCCAATATTCCCGACACCATTTGTTGAAGAGACTTTTTGCCATTGGACATTCTTTCCTGCTTTGTCAAAGATTACTTGACCATAGAGTTGAGGGTCCATTTCTGGGCTCTCTATTCTGTTCCATTGATCTATGTGTCTGTTTTTGTGCCAGTACCATACTGTCTTGATGATGACAGCTTTGTAATAGAGCTGGAAGTCCGGAATTGTGATGCCGCCAGCTTTGCTTTTCTTTTTCAACATTCCTCTGGCTATTCGGGGTCTCTTCTGGTTCCATACAAATTTTAGGATTATTTGTTCCATTTCTTTGAAAAAAGTGGATGGTATTTTGATGGGGATTGCATGGAATGTGTAGATTGCTCTAGGTAGCATTGACATCTTCACAATGTTTGTTCTTCCAATCCATGCACATGGACCGTTTTTCCATTTCTTTGTGTCTTCTTCAATTTCTTTCATGAGTGTTTTATAGTTTTCTGAGTACAGATCCTTTGCCTCTTTGGTTAAATTTATTCCTAGGTATCTTATGGTTTTGGGTGCAATTGTAAATGGGATCGACTCCTTGATTTGTCTCTCTTCTGTCTTGTTGGTGTATAGGAATGCTACTGATTTCTGTGCATTGATTTTATATCCTGCTACTTTACTGAATTCCTGTATGAGTTCTAGAAGTTTTGGAGTGGAGTCTTTTGGGTTTTCCACATACAGTATCATATCATCTGCAAAGAGTGAGAGTTTGACTTCCTCTTTGCCGATTTGGATGCCTTTGATTTCTTTTTGTTGTCTGATTGCTGTGGCTAGGACTTCTAATACTATGTTGAATAGCAGTGGTGAGAGTGGACGTCCCTGCCACGTTCCTGACCTTAGGGGAAAAGCTCTCAGCTTTTCCGCATTGAGAATGATATTCGCTGTAGGTTTTTCATAGATGGCTTATGATGTTGAGGTATGTACCCTCCATCCCTATACTCTGAAGAGTTTTGATCAAGAAAGGATGCTGTACTTTGTCAAATGCTTTTTCTGCATCTATTGAGAGGATCATATGATTCTTGTTCTTTCTTTTGTTAATGTATTGTATCATGTTGATTGATTTGTGGATGTTGAACCAGCCTTGCAGCCCAGGGATAAATCCCACTTGGTCATGGTGAATAATCCTTTTAATGGACTGTTGGATGTTATTGGCTAGTATTTTGGTGAGAATTTTTGCATCCATGTTCATCAAGGATATTGGTCTGTAATTCTCCTTTTTGACGGGGTCTTTGTCTGGTTTTGGGATCAAGGTAATGGTGGCCTCATAAAATGAGTTTGGAAGTTTTCCTTCCATTTCTATTTTTTGGAACAGTTTCAGGAGAATAGGTATTAATTCTTCTTTAAATGTCTGATAGAACTCCCCTGGGAAGCCAAACAAAAGGCCCTGGGCTTTTGTTTGTTGGGAGATTTTTGATGACTGCTTCAATTTCCTTAGTGGTTATAGGTCTGTTCAGGTTTTCTATTTCTTCTGGTTCAATTTTGGTAGTTGATACATCTCTAGGAATGCATCCATTTCTTCCAGGTTATCTAATTTGCTGGCATAGAGTTGCTCATAATATGTTCTTATAATTGTTTGTATTTCTTTGGTGTTGGCTGTGATCTCTCCTCTTTCATTCATGGTTTTGTTGATTTGGGTCATTTCTCTTTTCTTTTTGATAAGTCTGGCCAGGGGTTTATCAATCTTGTTAATTCTTTCAAAGAACCAGCTCCTAGTTTTGTTGATCTGTTCTACTGTTCTTTTGGTTTCTATTTCATTGATTTCTGCTCTGATCTTTATGATTTCTCTTCTCCTGCTGGGTTTAGGCTTTATTTGGTTTTTTTTCTCTAGCTCCTTTAGGTGTAGGGTTAAGTTGTGTATTTGAGACCTTTCTTGTTTCTTGAGAAAGGCTTGTATTGCCATATAACTTTCCTCTCAGGACTGCCTTTGCTGTAGCCCAAAGATTTTGAACAGTTTTGTTTTCATTTTCATTTGTTTCCATGAATTTTTTTAATTCTTCTTTAATTTCCTGGTTGACCCATTCACTCTTTAGTAGGATACTCTTTAGCTCGTTAGATTTTAGTTTTTATTTCTCCAGAAAGGGTTCTCTAATAACTTCCACACTTTTTTCAAGCCCTGCTAGTATCTTTAAAGTCATGATTCTGAACTCCAGGTCCGACATCATACTAATGTCCGTATTGAGTAGGTCCCTGGCTGAGGGTACTATCTCTTGTTCTTTTTGCTGAGGTGATTTTTTTCGTCTTGTCATTTTGTCCAGAGGAGAATAGATGAATGAGAGAATAAAATGCTAACAGGTTAACAACGTCCCCAGCAAATATACTCTATACAAATCAGAAAAGACCTGAAACCAGGGGAAAAGAAAAGGAAAGAAAGAAAAAAGAGAAAAGAAAGAAAAAAAAAGAACAAAAAGAAAAAGATAAATACAAAAACAGAAAATACGAAAAAAAACCGAATATGATCAAATATGATCAGGGTAGTGCATAGATCAGTGTAACACAGATTCTGGGCATATTGGTCTGTTAGAAAAAAGTGCCTTCTAAAATTTTAAAGGAAGAAAGACTTATATATGTACAAAATAAGGGTTGATACAATGAAGGGATGGAAGATGAGTGTAAAGATGAAAATTATAAAAGATGTTTTAAAGGAATTGATATGATAAGAAGTTGTTTGAAAAAAGAAAGATTTAAAAAAAAGAAAAAGAAAAAAAAGGGAGAGAATGTGATCAGGCAGGAGACTAGAACAAAGCCATACACTAGTGATTTAGAGTATATTTTGATCCGTTAGAAGAAACTGTATCTCAAAATTTTAAAGAGAACAACATATATATATATATGCCAAAAATAAGGGTAACTACTATGAAGGGATAAAATATGACTCTAAAAATGAAAAATAAAAAATGTTTTTTTTTTAAAAGGGACTGATAAGATGTTGGTTGAAAAAGGGAAAAAGAAAAATTAAAAAAAAGTTTAAAAAAATTAAGTTTGAAAAACTAATGAATCATGGTAAAAAAAAAAAAGCTATGAATTCTATGTGCAGTATTCCCCTACAGCTGGAGTTCTCCCGTTCTCCTTGATCGGTAAACTTGGTCTTGGCTCGCTGTTCATGCTGTTCTTCTGGGGGAGGGGCCTGTTGCCGTGGTTCCGAAATGTCTTTGCCGGAGGTGGAATTGCCCCGCCCTTGTCGGTCCAGGCTAAGCAAGCTGCTCGGGTTTGCTCTCGGGAGCTTATATTCCCTGCAAGCTCTGGTACAGCCTTGAAGAACCAGGGTGAAAATGGTGGCCTCCCAATCTCCACTCAGAGGAGTTGAGAACTCGGGGCCCCGCTCCTCAGTGCGCCCCCAGAGAAAGGCAGTAAATCACTCCCGTCTCCCCGGTCTCCGGCCGCACTCCGTGCTCACCCGGCCTGTGCCCGAGCGTTTCTATCTCTGGCCCCCGGCCCCGTGTAGAGTCTTCAAACCCAGCAGATCCCTGCGGTGCGCTCCCGCGCCGCTCCTCCCGGGGGAGGCAGGGGAGTCTCCCCAGATCTGCCGCTTGTTGGGTCCCTGCTGGAGGAGCAGTGGCCCGACTGGGCCGCGGATCACAGTTTATGGCCACCCCGAGCTGAGAGCCCGCGCTTCGGCTCCATCTCTGCAGCCGGCTTCCCTGCTCTGATCCCTGGGAGCTCTGGCGCACTCAGGCACCCCCGGTGTTTCTGTGACTCTGAGGGTCCTGAGACCACACTGTCCCGTGAGGGTTCCACCCCCCACTTAGCCACTGGAGCGACGTCCCTCAGCGGAGTCGGCTTCTAAAAGGTCCGATTTTGTGCTCCGCGGCTCTAGCACTTGCCAGAAGCGGCGGACGGAGGCCCCCTCCCCCACCGTCTATCCTCCCGAATATCGCCTCGGATTCACTTCTCCGCACGTCCTACCTTCCAGAAAGTGGTCACTTCTCTGTTCAGAGGGTTGTTGCTACTCTCTTCTTCGGTCTGCTGTTGAGTTCGTAGATGTTCAGAATGGTTTGATCCCTATTCAGCTGAATTCCTGAGACCAGACGAAATCCAGGTCTCCTACTCCTCCGCCATCTTGCTCCGCCCCCTGTAGCTTTGTCTTTGAGAAGGGACAATGCTTATGTTGCATCATATTGATTGGTATTGCTACTGAAGTTTTGCAAAATTCCCTCAGGATTAAAACAAAAAGTTATTTCTGGAATGATTAATAACTCTAGGTTTGTTTGGGATTTTGTTTGGTTTGGTTTTTCTTTTGAATGAAGAGTAATTATTGAGATTGCCCAATTCATATAATAAACATTGTATATCACGTACTTCAAGTTAATTTCCTTTTAGTGTATTATCAACAGAATTCGATACACTTTTGATATTTCTATCAATAAAGTGTGTTGCTTTCACCCGTCTCTTATTGAAACTAAAAAAGGCTTTTAGAAAATAGTTTTTAGTTTGTAGGTCAAATTAAATTTCTTCAACAATTTACACTATTTAGCAACACTTAGTGTTTGTTTTTGTGGGGGAGTGAGAACACACAACACAGATCCAAGTAATAATTTCAACAGATGAACTTTGCTGTTATGCAAATATCCTTTGTTTTGTGCTCTGGTGAGCAAGCTACTGTACCAATGTTTTTGGCAGTAGTACAAGACTGAATCCATGGAAGCATGTGTGTATTTACACAAAAGAGGCTTCTAAGCTACACAACTCCCTCCTGTTTGGTTACACTAATTTCCCTTGAATGAAGTTTGTATGCAAGCCAAAACAATGGTAGTTAACCTGTCCTCTAGAGTTCATTCCCAGTAGAATGAAGTGAATAATTGAACACTTTCTAGATAGCCCAGTAATATGCTATTTTATTTCTTTCCCCATCATTTTGATTCTTTGATCATTAAAAAAAATCAGAATATTGGTAAATGGAACTTTTGTTAGTATGCTAATCCATCCCTCTGCATTTTCCCATATCTTCTCATTTTCTGATCTATTTAAATCTGATGTGGTGGTTAAGCTAAGCATCCCATTGTGGCATTCAAAGTATTTCAGGTGTGTGAGGCAAATGGAAGCATCTCAACAATATAATTAAGGGGATACAGGGAGAAATGAAAAACTGACATCGAATTCAAGATAGTTTGGGCCAAAGGCCAAAACCCAGTTTCTCCAGTGAATGCCTAAAACAACAAATGTGTGCATTTTGTCAGTAGATGGCTCTGTTCAACACAGAGTCAATCCAGGGTAAATTCCTA